>NC_141145.1:119321709-119541813 GCF_053477565.2 Lygodium microphyllum
TTTTCCAAGCATCAAACCAACATCCAAAGTTACAAACTTGCCCCATAAGCATTATATAAACTTGAAGTATTTGAATATATGTTATCCATGGTGTGTACAACATACCTATACCAAATTGCGAGTGAATGTTTAAGAACTCTTCAAATGCAATTTAAGATGAAGCCCTTTAATGTTGGGGGTGTGTCAAGCAGCAAAAAAGAAACCAACCAATGCATGTAGCAAGAGTAGTCAATGCAAAGATTGGGGACTGAAAATCAACACAATTTGCACTAACTGATCCTAGGCCTCCTACTTCTACTCCTTGACTCAGTGATCATCAAGCAATGCTCAATGGATCTCAGTGAAGCCTTGGAACAAGCCTTGACATGTCAAGAACAACAAGCTAAGGATTAATGCATACCTTGAAAGGATGAAGGGTGGGCTACCATAAAAGCTTCAAGTTAATCTCTCATTGCCAGGTTGAAGCAAGTGATGAAGAAGCTCCTCGAATGCTTGCTCTAATACTAGTTAAAAGGTAGCACAGAAATGTAGAAGCATGAGCGAAAGTAAGAAGGAAGCATAAGCTATATAGATTCAAGTAAGAAGAGAGAGACCGGTGTGTAAGAGCCCTAACAATCACACTATGTGACATGCCTTCGCTTATTATATTGCCACTAAAAGAGAAAAGAAGAAAGTGATAGTGATTGGTGTACCACCTGTAGTGTACATGTGTGCGAGTATAGTGTATAAGTAAACATAGGCGACTCGGCACATGCAGCATTCAACCCCCAACTCATGCTAGCTGAAATCCCAAAATTCATCTTTTGCATTGAAATCTCACATTTTCTATTTTTTGTTTGTTAATCTTGTGAGAAACTTTACAACAGAAAAGACTTGTTATCCAATCATGGATCTTGTAGGTTATCTTGTATTATAGCATTGCATGCATGCGTAGAATTAGATGGTTACTAAGAAGAAGTCTTTAGTATTGACAAGAAATGAGGTTAGGATGAAGTTGGATAGAAATGAGATTAAAATAGAGTAGAGGTGATCCAAAAAGAAGTTTAGAGAAGCTAAAGTGCCATTATAAGGAGAGTTACTAGACACATGCACACAAAAACTTTAAAAGCTTTTTATTTTTTAGTCTTAAGGTAACTTAAGACCCCACTTTTCAAAAAAGTCACATCAAGCTATTGTGAAAGTAAGAAAAAGGACCAAAAAATATAATTATCAAGGACAAGGTGTTGGATGGAATTACCTTACTAGAGATAGATGAAGTCTGGTTGAATTAGTAGAGAGTCAAATATTGCATTTGACCACAAATGGTAGTTTCCCATTGGCCGATTCACCAACCTCATCATTTTGAACACTAATTAAAAGGCCCATATTTCTTGAAAATTGACCCTAATGTGGATAGTGGATTCCTTACAAAAATTAGGGCAATTCCTTACAAAAATTAGGCCAAACTAAAATAGGACCTAAAGTGAGCAATTCCATCAATTGATTAAAATTGTGATCAAATATAGCTTTCAAAAAGAAAGCTTCTTTCTTCAGCATGTCTCGTCAAAGGTGTATTAATAGTCATTCCTTTACGTGTTGCACTTTCTTTAGGTTAGTCTTTATGCCTTCTTCACACAATGTATCCCAAATACTCCACTTTAGTTTATATGAATGCATATTTGGTCTCCTTACTTAAGAGTTTATGTTTCCTTAAAACATTAAACACCTTCATTACGTGCATCAAATGATTCTCTAATGACTTGTTTTAGATAAAAATATCATTGAAGAATACCAACAAAACTTGAAAAGGAAGGCTGCAGTATCTTGTTTATAATACTTTGAAAGGTGGTGGAGCATTTGTCAACCCAAATATCATAAAAAGAAAGTGATAAATCCCTCTATCAATTCAAAAAGCAATCTTCATCTCATCATCCCCTCTCTCATCCTAATATGATGATAACCTAACCTGAAGTTTATGTTAGTGAAGCATTTAACCCCCTTAATCATCAACTTGTGGGATAGGGTACATGTTCTTGATGGTAATCTTATTAAGATCCATGTAATCTATACTTATAAACAAAGTACCATCCTTCTTCTTTACTAATAATACTAGAGAGGCATATGGTGATGAACCTGTCAGCTGAATGAATCCCATTTCCAATAAGTCTTTGATTTGTTTGGCTACTTTTTTCCTTCCACATTTTGAAAGCTTGTAAGAAGGTTTATTAACAATCTTTGACTTGGGATCTAAATCAATAGGATGATCCACTACTCTCTTAGGTGTCTCTTAGAAGGAGAGATGTAGGTATTTAAACAAGTCCTTGCACTCCTCCAATAGAGCTCTAAGAGTTGCATCCCATGATGAATTCTTAGGTCAATATGTAGTTTCCTAGTTGTTGAGATGCAACACAAAGACTTGAGACCACTTTCAAGCTCTTTGTTGAGTTGCTTTGCTATGATAAGTTTGAAATTATATTTAATTCAAAGCCCCTCTAGGTGTGTGAGTTTTCCAATGCTCAAAAACTCCATGTACAACTAACAAAAGTCCACAAAGATCTTTCCTAATTCCTTCAACAAATCACAACCCAAAATAATATCGATGGGGCTTGTTTCTAAAGGTATCAAGTCCATCGATGCTTCATAATTTTCAACCAAATATAGGTGAAATTTTGAGTACATTTAGATGTTAACATCTTCATCCCCATTACTCAGTTGTTTTGTAAATTAGTGGGGAAAGACACTTCAATCGATCCATGGTTGATTTGTTTATGAAATTATGTGTGCTACCACCATCCATCAAAATGAAAATATTATTCCCATGGATGTTCCCTTGGATTTAAAGTGTACTTGGGCTCCTAAAACCTATCCAAGCATCCAATGAGATAGAATAATCTGAAGTGGCAACATGTAATAACATTATTACTCTTTTCCTCTCAAATCAAAAGGTACACATCCATCCGAGTCAAAAGGAAAGTCATCCAATGGATCATAAATTTGATATTGACCATTATCTTTCTCATAAACTTCATTTTCACCATGAATCATGACACTTGGATCCTCGCCCTCATCTTCCAAATCTTTGAGAATGTTCTATTGACCTTGGCCTTCTTATAGATTGTAACGTGCCCGCTCCTCAAATCACGGGACACGTCTTAGCAGTCCATCGAGAGATATATCTAGAAGACGCCACTCGGCACTCCCAAGGAATGACATTGGGTTTGCCAACTAAGGTCTCTCGAGTCTGCCTCGCAACGGAACTTATCCGGCCATTCCCACTAGGATCGACTTGAAGTCCAAGTTTCTTGTAGTCGAGTCTTCCTAACAGCCTTCTAGCATCGGTCTACAATTGCCCCACTTTGCGCAAACACAACTGGGCCAAAGCAAACTCATACTGCACTTGGTTCAAAGAGAATGGGAAACGAGAGGGATGCACCACTCGACCTCTCTACCTGTAGGGCATAGTCCCATTCCGGTCCCCTAAAATGGTATGAATCAGGTTTTTAACTTACAAGTTCTGAGGTCCTTGTCTATCTATCGTTCGCATCAAATAAATTCCATTAAGGAAAGCTCTCAACTAACCGAGACCACCCTGCCGTAGGATGGACCCGACGGTCACATCCACCACACTTCCCTCGAGTTATTTTAGTTATCTAATTACCTACCACATTATGTTTGACACATAAAAGCAGCTTCCTTAATTAACTTGTTAATCATAGGTTCCTTTACGTAATTTAGGGCACAGACACTAAGACAATATAAAACAAGATCAAACACTTCCTTAACTTTTCTTCATATTAATGTTTGTCTCCTGCCCATACAGGAGAATTAAGTGTCCCTTTCTACCTCCGCAAAAAAATCCTTCCGTCTCTCGGCAATTAAAAACATCCAAAGGTTTATCCTACCAAGATTATGCCTTGTAACTAGTATCAAGGCCTCGAGATCCCATCTTGAGTCACGTAGAACACTTGTGTAGGATCCGAAGGCATTGGGATTTACGGCCAGAGCCCCCCTAGCACCCAAGCGTCCTCCTATGCCAAGTAATTTCCACGGAGAGACCTCTCGCAACAGGTTCGGTCCACATTCCCAGCGCGGATTCATAACCCCCTTGGTTAGGGTTTGGCGGTTCGCGGGGGTAGCTAGTGCCATCCTTCCTTAATTATTCCTTTAGGAAATCATCCACAACTGTAGCAACCAGCCTAATAACATTTACTAGGGAAAACATCCCTTTTGTTCCCATGGCAATTTATCCTTACAGTTCCCGCCATGAAAATATAATCACTTGGATATTCCTCCAAAACCACATCAAGCATTCACCTTGCTTATGATCCACCAATCCTTAGTAAGATTCTCTCCTCTTATCAACACAACCAGTCGATATCCACTTGGAGATACCTTTTTCAAACAACCAAGCATAACTTGGGTCAACAATCCATTTAGAGTTAGGTCACCAGTTTCTATTAAGCTAGGAGCGTATCCATTTGCGATAGTCTACAGCAAGATCGATAAAACAATTCGCAGACAATTATACTTGACCTCTTAACTTCTTTTGAATCTCTCTTCCCCTTGGGCGTTTCCTTGTGGTGACTTAGCCCTAACTTAAAGCATTGACTGGCCAACCAAGGCAACGAGCAATCCTTATTCGCAACCCATCCAAGAGCCTTTTATTCTTCCAGTTTTTACTCATCTCTCTCTAACCAAGTAAAGTTAACACACTTGGCAATGCAAGACCTTTCACCTAGGCCTTCAGGATACAGTCTAGATGCATGCGTCCCTTCCATCTCTCTTAGTGCGGTACTATGCAAAATTCTCCAATCAAACTTACCCATCATGCACATGGTGCGTTTAATATATTAGTACATCCTAAACAACCTTTAACTCTCTTCATACCTGGCAACGAATACTTATTCCTAATGCACCAGATCTCATGTGACTTGCGTATATGAAAGTCTAGGTTTCTATCCATTGGTGCAATTGCATCCTATGAACTGAAACTAACATTTCGTGTGTTTAATTTTTATGTAGATGCAAATCGTGATTTTTATTGGTTAATTTAAGCATTGCTCTACGCGAAGGTCTATCATTTTATGTAAAATTTATGAAAACCTTATCATTTCCTGTGCGTCAATCCATGTAGAATCCATTCTATTTGTCCACTTGACTCCCATGCAATCATCCCGTATTTGCAATATTTCATGCAACAATATTTCATGTACTCGGCTAGTTAATATTTCATGCAGCTCAAGCACTTGACTTTTCATAATCATGCACTTTAAGTGTGGAAGAAAAACCATGAACAATAAGCATTAAGAATAGTTGGAGGGTTAGAGGACACCCTTTTCGAGTGGGTAGTCAACGTTGTCTTGCTAGGTGTCACGAGCCATCCACGGACTTCCGGTCTCATGCATCCGTGTAACCCTGAGTGTCCTTGATTTCTCGATGGCCGCGAACGAGTCTTCGTGCTTGGCCTTCTGATTTCTCTTCAAGTTATCTTCTTTCTCACCTTCTTCTTCTTCTCCTCTCTCCTCTCCTTCTTCTTCTCCTTCTCTCTCTCCCTTCCTCTTCTTCTTCTTCTTCTACTCTTCTTCTCCTTCTCTTTCTCTCCTCTTCTTCTCCTCCTTCTCCTTTCTCTTCTCTCTTCTTCTCTTCTTCTCCTTCTCTCTCTCTCTTCCTCTTCCTCTTCTTCTCTTCTTCTCCTTCTCTCTCTCCCTTCTTCTTCTTCTTCTCCTCTCTCTCCCTCTTCTTCTCCCTCTCTCTCTCCCTTCCTCTTCTTCTTCTTCTTCTCCTTCTTCTCCTTCTTCTCTTCTTCTCCTTCTCTCTCTCTCCCTCTTCCTCTTCTTCTTCTCCTTCTCTCTCTCCCTTCTTCTTTCTCTTCTCCTCTCTCTCCCTCTTCTTCTCCTTCTTCTTCTCCTTCTCTCTCTCCCTTCCTCTTCTTCTTCTTCTTCTTCTTCTTCTTCTTCTTCTTCTTCTTCTTCTTCTTCTTCTTCTTCCTCTTCTTCTTCTCCTTCACGGCCAGAAGGGGGGGCTGCGCCTATTTGATCGCGGGGGCTGCGGCTTGGAACGGAGGAGCTACTGCCAACGCCAAAGGAGGAGGGACCATGCTGCCGTTGGAGGGGGAGGGCTTGCTACTTTTAAGGTGGGGGGAAGTTGGTAAGGGGGAAGGGGGACGGCCATCTAACGGCCGCCACCCCCCACCTGGGGGGGTTGCATGCCCCCCTCTTATTACTACTCTCTCTCTCTCTCTCTCTCTCTCTCTCTCTCTCTCTCCCCCCACCATGCACACGGCAAGGGGAGAGAGAGGGAGAGTAAAAAAAATTGCCTTAATTTTTTTTAAAATCTTTAAGGGGGGTTCTTATGGGGGAAGGCACAGGGGAAGCACAAGGGGGGGGAGGGGGGGAATATTACATCCTCTCCCCCTTAGAGGAATCGAGATGTCCTCATCTTGAGAAGACCTAGGGAAGACAAGCACTAATGGGGCTTATGACCTGTGGGTTAAGACCCACCATGCATTTGCTGCGCTACTCTTAATGTTTCAAGTAGTGCACTCATATTATTTGAATTAACCATAGGTACAAGAGTAGGATCTATTCTCAATTGTATTACATGTAGACTAAGATTCTAGGAATTTTAGTCCTTTTAGTGGGCTCTAGATCTTCATCTTCATCTGATCCGTCTATATATCCATAGATTGTATCTGTGTAGCTTCGTTTTCTTGGAGGCTTAATGTCTTTTGGACTTAGATCGGGGCAGTCTGCTTGGATGTGTCCTAGCTCATTACAATGGAAGCATTGATGGTAGGGACATCTCCTACGGATGTGCCCTATCTCTACGCACGTATGGCATCTCTTATCTTGATCTCCATAGTCATCTTTGCTACAATTGCCCGATTTAAGTTCTTAGACGATTGGATTCGCTCAAAGTAATGTGTCTTGCAAGTCCGTTGGACGCATTGCTTCAAGATGGTGGTTCAGAGGAGTGCTCAAGCCATGGCAAAAGCTTTCAGGGTTAATTCTAGCTGCTTGATCTTGAAGAATTCATTCATCTTCAAGGTCTAGTAGGTTGGCGGAAGGTATTGTCCACGTACAGCATCTTTCAACTAAGTCCACGTAACAACGGCTTCAAAAATACCTTGATCTTTGTACCATTGCTTCCACCATAACCGAGCCTGGCCAAGTAACTTCAGTTTTCCAACCATTTGTTAACCCCTACACGAAGAAAGCAAAAGAAAATAAAAAAGATGCAGGGCAAAGGCGGAAAAAAGGTAGCTTGACTGAAGAAAGAAGAGGAGAAAAGGCCAAAAGCGCAAGGGCAACCGTAAAAGTCCAAGAAAGTTTTGCAAAAAGGGAAAAGTTGCATTTTAAAATACAAAGGCGCACCCTGAAACCTTGCAAAAAAAGTGCCAGGCAGTGGGAAATCCGGAAAGCTAAAACTGAAGACAAAGACAAAGGCCAAGGCAAAGAGAAACGGAAGATAAAGGCGCACAAGGAAAAGCGCAAGCCAAAACTCTTGTAAAAGAGCGCAAGCGCATCATGGTTTAATTCAAGGAGCGCCGGGCTCTCACCCGTGCAATTCATAAATATAGATGGGCGGTGGAAAGGAAGCTAGGAAGATAGAAGGACAATGGGAAAAAGGGCCTAGGCTACGACTGGCTATGTAAAAAAGGGAAAAGGGGATGATCGCCCAAAAGGGATTTAGGGTTTCGTATATAAAATTGAAAACTGAATGAGAAGCTCATTCTTGTGTGTGGCAAAAAGTGGCTCTCTTCTTCTTCTTCTTCTTCTTCTTCTTGCTTGCTTGAGCTTGTACTTGAGAGAGGGAGTGTGAGAGTGTGAGGAAGTGAGGGTGAGGGACCGTGGGGTGGAGAAGCTCTCCAACTTCTCCTCTCTTCTTCTCTTCTCTTCTCTTGCTCGCGGTGATGGAGCATGGAGCATGGAGCTTGAGGATGGAGCTTGCTTGAAGCTTGCACTTGGATCGTGGAGCAACCGGAGTGCGCGGGAGAGGAGGTAACTCGAACGGCATGGAGGTAAGCTCACTACACCCGTAGATATGGATGGCGCATCGGCTATGTGAGAGGTAGCCATTAGTGCTCGGCTTGGAACGCTTGAAACAATAAGCGGTCCATGGGTCTTGGCGGTTGAGCGAGAGCTCCCACATTTTGGATCTGTTGCCAGGACCAACGGATTCAAGTCTTGAGCGCTTGCGCGTCTCGAATCGAGCATCAAAGTAAGGGTTTCCCCTGAACCGGTGCTTGAGATAGGTAGGAAGTGAGGGGGTTGAAGATGGTATTCGATCTCCTTGGGAAGTAGGTTTTTTGCTTTTTGAGATTTATGTTGTGAGATGGAGTAGTGTAGGTACTTACTTTGTGATTTGGATGCATTAGAGTAGGAGAAAACAAAGAAAAACAAAGAAAATAAGCATTAGGGTTACTATTGCAAAACAGGGCAAAAACAGGGCAATAATCGTGCAAAAGTGGTAAAAAACTCGCTTGTGATGCCTAAGGTTCACAAGTGAGTTATTGGGGGTGCCAATACCATACCCGGAAAGGGGTATAAGGCCCAAAAGTGGCAAGAAAGGCCACATTGTGCATTGCAGGGTTTCAGGAGAGCAAGAGAGAAGAGGAAAGCTTGGTGAGGGAATCCGCTTCAATCTTGGCATCAGAGAGATCTTTGGCTAGCCCAGGTAATTCTACACCTTCCCCTACGGTAGTAGGACCAATTTGGAGCTGCTCGACAAGGGGGAAGGCCTCTAGCGCCCGGCACGACGAATTTCGTGAGAGTTGGCGAAAAGATGTGCGGCGCCCGGCGCGTCCGAGTAACAACGACTCTGGTCCGAGGCCCAGACTCTGCCCTCGGACCGCTCGACTAGACCCACTCGACCACTACCACTCGGACGTCTACACTCGGGTCGTCCGAGTCGAGCACTTGAACTAGCCACTCGGCCACCTAACCCGGCCTCGGCCCACTTGGCCACGTGACCCGGCCTTGGCCCACTCGGTCACCTGGCCCACTCGACCCTCGGACACCTAGGTTCGGACTAGCCGAAATTTTCAATCGGACAGTCACACACGACCCTTACCACTCGGCCCTCGGACGTGTCGAATCGGGCACTCGGACCCTGCAATTCGGACCAGTTGGGCCGAGCATGCAGTTTGACCAAATTTTCAAAAAACTTTACCCGACCCAACCAACACTCAGCAACGTGAACTATTGGAAGCCCTTAGGACACTCAGAACTTGATTCTGGCACACGGAATAGGCAAAATCGTAGGGCGCAACCGCTTAGTAGCTAGAGGTGGGTAATTGCGAGACCAGGGACTTAAACGCAACCTGCTAAATGGAAAAGCCTGATTAGACCCAAAGACGAACGAGGCGACGAATTAGGAAAACTCTGAACCCCGAAATTGACTCCACAAGCTACATAGAGCGAAAGGCGCATCATAGATCCACCACTGGGCCAAAACTTCGAGCAAGTGGTTCAAGATTTGGCGGAACGCTCCTCCAAGCTGTGCATGGTGCTTACCGTAACGACCCTGCGGGTCGGGGAGGGGACCGCCTCCCAGACCCTCGCAAAGGGGGCCCTGCCCCCTCCCCAAGTAGGATGGAGAGAAAACGCGCACCGTGACAGGCCCTCTAACTTAGACCCTCGGGCAGTAATGGCCCTACTCGAGCATGGAGACTCACTTGAAAGGGAGCAACCAGAAGCCCGCACCCGAATAGAGGCAAACAGAGACCCTAGAACCTTAACGGGCCAATCTAGCCATCAAGGGCAAAAATGCCACACTACAAGGACACATGTACATTGTGTTCAAACTACGTGTAGTCAAAGCAGAATGCAACATCATCAAGCTACCAATGCGGAGATGATTAGACATGACAGTCCTGACGATAGATGTACCCTGAGCAGCGCTGCACAGACAACTCAAGATCTCCGTGGAGAATCCACATCTGACTGTGCAGCTAGGGACTCAAGGGCATGTATCAAAAGGCTAGAAGCTGTAAACCAAGACCCGGACGATGAAGACATAGTACCACCTACTTATCTTAGGGTCAAACTCACCACAAAAAGAGAGCATAGTGTTGATGCTCTCATTGATGAAGGACCAAATTTCAATATCTTGACTTACGAAGCATGGACCCTACTAGGTCAACCAGAGCTCAAACCGATTGATGCAACTCTTAAGCCTCACGGGAAAATCCACAAG
The DNA here is from genome assembly GCF_053477565.2 of Lygodium microphyllum. Classification (NCBI taxonomy): domain Eukaryota; kingdom Viridiplantae; phylum Streptophyta; class Polypodiopsida; order Schizaeales; family Lygodiaceae; genus Lygodium; species Lygodium microphyllum. The sequence goes on from NC_141145.1 coordinate 119,331,886, forward strand.
CACTTCTAGGGAAGTGTAGAATCCTGGTAACTATTGAAACATAAAGCTTGCAGGTCCTGTTCTATGTTCCTCCAAATAGCGAGAATTTTGGAAAGGAAATCCTCCTAGGAAGGCCCTTCAAAAAGGCAACGAAGTGTGAAGCCGACTATATAGTGCAGAGGATACACCTAGCACTACCAGGTATGAGGATAATCGTGACTTTTAGCAAGGGTGACCTCACGAAACCTTGAGGGAAGGGCAAGGAGCATTCTGACATACCAAGCGAGCCTAGTAATGAGAGCAGGGAGTTGTTGAAAGAGTTGATACAAGCACAAGTGGAACGGAGAGAACCAGTACAGTGAGGCCATACTTGAAACAAAGAGGGTAGGAGATAAGCCCAAGGATAGGGCTTGGACTTACAAATATCGTAGAAGATCACGAAAGAAGCCCAAGCCTTATAGCCAAAGGCATCCATGGAGAGCAGGAGTTGCATGTCCCCAGTAGACTCAGACAAGGTTCCATGCTACTCGATGTGGCGAAATATTTATCAGTATTGAGTAAGCTACGACGTGTACTAGATGCGTGTGCCACGCTTCAGTACAATCCCAAGTTCTACAATTGGTTTCTATCCTAGTGAAGTGACAAGGATTCGATATATATATATATATATATATAAACAATGATTTTTGTGTCACCCTGTATAGACATTATCAACACACACAAGCAATAAAAACGCAAGCGTAGACAGAAGAATCGGGGCCAATAGGCTACGCTAGGCCGGTCCCCCTTTCACCAAATCATGCCCACCTCCAAGCAAAGGGCATGCACCCCGCATTGCCACCATGGAAAACCCTGACCAACGTCCCTCATGATGTAAGCAAGGCGCAGTTCCTCTCTACACACTTTTCCCTTCCCGGCCTATCCTTCCGAGGATGAGCCCTCCAAACGCAGGACCACTACCCGATGTAACTTGGCGTGAGTCAAGATCTGCTCATAGTTAGAGGCCAGAGGGACACCATTACAACGAGTACAACATGTTCCGCACCTTCTCTTCTAGTCATATGTGTTTGACAACCCACACTGAAATCCCTCCTATGGGAACAATCTTATTTCGTATCAAGGCCTAACTCTTGGATTGCATCTTGCAAGCTTTCAGAAGGAAAACATGGAGAACCACGGATAGCTGGCGTGCAGAGACGCTCTTCGCAGGTGACGGGAGCACGCGGCACGCGCCCCTTCCTCGGTACGCTATGTACCCACTCTAAAGAAATATGCAAAGAAGCGCGGACCTAAACGGCACCGTCCCGGACGAAGGCCTAAAAATCCTCGGACCAAGAAAGTCAAAGCTCAGCTAAGCGTGCAAGCCGTGGCAACACCAGTTGCACAAATCCCCCACGAGCGCTCAAGCACCAGATGCCCAAGAGCAGGAAAGGTGGCCAAGGACAGGGAAGAGTTCCACGAGTTAATTAAAAGCATTTTGGAACTGGCAACGGCCCGGGACTATACCATCCATGTCTCGGCCGACATGTGCCCTACCCAACCTCACGACAATCCCGCACCAGCACCAACCCAGTCGCCCAACCAATCGAACTCGCCCCACCTAGTAGAAATCGACTAAGCCCTAGGATGTACGAGCAGCTTAACAAGTTATCAGGACCTAACTTTTTTTTTTTGATGGGTGAAAGGGAAACTCCCCACTCGTGCAACTTCTGCTGCCTATAGCTAATGTATGCCTCATCTTTGACAAGCGATCGCATATGCAGTGCGATTAACATCATAGTATTTCGGAAAGTCATGTTTTAACCTAGCTACATCTGTTGAATTACTTAACGAAATCAAGCATGTGCTCTCACAACGTGACAAGTGGATGCAGGATAACACAGGTCTTCGTGCAAACATGTTCAACGCCTAGGTCACTGCAAAACCACGACTATACACTAATTGCAACAAAGTCACGCTACTGAACGCGAACCATCACCCTCGCGAGTGCACACATCGCATGAACCCATGCGTAGTCATGGGCTTTCTTGGGTCACGCTCTGCACTCATGACGGGGGGCGCTGCAATCGAACCGATATCGCAACAAAGGCTCCCCTAACAATGAGGCTAGGGCAAGGCTCACAGCCCTTGTATATTGTAATGGTTGTACTGTGGGGAAAAAAACACACACACACCCACGCGCACATCACCGCACCTAGGGGTCCTCAAATTAGGTGCATCTAGTGACCTTGGTCGGCTGGCTCCGTCTCTAGTCCCCTAGCCCCCTAACATCATCCACAATACTTCAGGTCACATCAAGAGCAAGATAGCCCTAGGAAGCTTGTCTCGCCGGTGGTTAAACCCGTCACCCTGCACCATTCCCACAATTCCCTCTCATACTCTGCCTTAAAACCATGGCAACCAATTGGGGCATGCACCGCATGAAGGGCCATGAATAGTACATCGTTCTCATCCACGGGCCAATGTCGCCCACCTCCGGCTCGTACACTATTCATGTGCCCTATCCTGCTACATCTACAATCACAATGCACACAATGGCGCACCCACCTTCACATGTACGTCTTTCCACCGTGGACCACTCTGCTTCATCCACACGACGTTATGAGCCACCAGGCCGTAGTCTTCTACCTACATAATATCTAAGTATGCACGCACACTCACATAATATCTGCACTAAAGTCTATATATCGTTTGGGTCCTCAAGTGCAGGATAATACTCCAAGCTTGCTTAGAGTTCGATCTGTCTCCCAAACTAATCAAAATATGTCTTGCGCACGATAAAAAGACTAGCACTACCCTTAGGGAGAGACCACATGGGAGGTTTTTCAATTGCAGGTATTGGCGACTCCAATGAAGGTGTCGTTCGCTTTTCATCAACACTCAACTCTGAATTCCTATCCTTATCACCCTGTAAGCATGCCAAGAATCATCATACACTGAATCCCCAACAACCCGCCACTTGTACTCCATCCGTGCAAACCTCCCTCCCCCCCAAATTACAGCCCTACCACCAACTCCCATTGCCCTACCACCTACAACTTAACCCACCAACGTGCCCCCAACGACCTTCCTCCCCACCACTACTGACACTCTGCCATGACAACCCCTGCAGTCCTTGCCACCCACATCTTCGATGCATGCTAACGCCTGCTATCTACGACGGTGAGTGCCATGGGATTGGCACTCGTCTAGGAGGGGGGTAATGTTAACCCCAACACGAAGAAAGCAAAAGAAAATAAAAAAGATACAGGGCAAAGGCAGAAAAAAGGTAGCTCGACTGAAGAAAGAAGAGGAGAAAAGGCCAAAAGCGCAAGGGCAATCGTAAAAGTCCAAGGCAATTGCAAAAAGGAGAAAGGTGAATTTTAAAATACAAAGGCGCACCCTGAAATCTTGTAAAAAAGTGCCAAGCAGTGGGAAATCCGGAAAGCTAAAACTGAAGACAAAGATAAAGGCCAAGGCAAAGAGAAACGGAAGACAAAGGCGCACAAGGAAAAGCGCAAGTCAAAACTCTTGTAAAAGAGCGCAAGCGCATCATGGTTTAATTCAAGGAGCGCCGGGCTCTCACCCGTGCAATTTGTAAATATAGATGGGCAGTGGAAAGGAAGCTAGGAAGATAGAAGGACAATAGGAAAAAGGGCCTAGGCTACTGCCGGCTATGTAAAAAAGGGAAAAGGGGATGACCGCCCAAAAGGGATTTAGGGTTTCATATATAAAATTGAAAAGTGAATGAGAAGCTCATTCTTGTGTGTGGCAAAAAGTGGCTCTCCTCTTCTTCTTCTTCTTCTTCTTGTTCTTGCTTGCTTGAGCTTGTGCTTGAGAGAGGGAGTGTGAGAGTGTGAGGGAGTGAGGGTGTGAGGGTGAGGGACCGTGGGGTGGAGAAGCTCTCCAACTTCTCCTCTCTTCTTCTCTTCCCTTCTTTTCTCTTCTCTTGCTCGCGGTGATGGAGCTTGGAGCGTGGAGCTTGAGGATGGAGCTTGCTTGAAGCTTGCACTTGGATCGTGGTGCAACCGGAGTGCGCGGGAGAGGAGGTAACTCGAACGGCATGGAGGTAAGCTCACTACACCCATAGATATGGATGGCACGTCGGCTATGTGAGAGGTAGCCATTAGTGCTAGGCTTGGAACGCTTGAAACAATAAGCGGTCCATGGGTCTTGGCTGTTGAGCGAGAGCTCCCACACCATTGCTTGATTCTTGGAGGCAGTTCCCGAAGCAAAGAAATAGTCATCCATCGCCTCAATCCATATCTTTGCCTCTGCTGCGACGTCTAACCCTTCTCCATCAACTCGGGTGCCTTAATTTGCTTGAGAAGAAATTTCTTCTCTTACATGTCAGCATTCATGGGTGTAGAAGGTTCCTGACAATCAAGCCATACCACTTAGGTTACTTCTATTTAGGATATGTCTATGAATTAAACATTAATCAATCATGTATCATCATGAAGTTTCGCTCTAATACAAACTGTAACGTGCCCACTCCTTGAATCGCGGGACACGTCATAGCAGTCCATCGAGAGATATATCTAGAAGACGCCACCCGGCACTCCCAAGGAATGATACCGGGTTTGCCAACTAGGGTCTCTCGAGTCTGCCTCGCAACGAAACTTATCCAGCCGTTCCCACTAGGATCAACCTGAAGTCCAGGTTCCTTGTAGTCGAGTCTTCCTAACAGCCTTCTAGCGTCGGTCTACAACTGCCCCACTTTGCACAGACACAACTGGGCCAAAGCAGACTCATACTGCACTTGGTTCAAAGAGAATGGGAAACGAGAGGGATGCACCGCTCGACCTCTCTGCCCGTAGAGCATAGTCCCATTCTGGTCCCCTAAAACGGTATGAATCACGTTTTTAACTTACAAGTTCTAAGGTCCTTAAGGGTCTATCTATCATTCGCATCAAATAAATTCCATTGAGGAAAGCTCTCAGCTAACCGAGACCACCCTGCCATAGGATGGACCCGACAGTCACATCCACCATGCTTCCCTCGAGTTATTTTAGTTATCTAATTACCTACCACATTATGTTTGACACATAAAAGCAGCTTCTTTAATTAACCCATTAATCACAGGTTCCTTTACGTAATTTAGGGCACAGACACTAAGACAAGATAAAACAAGATCAAACACTTCCTTAACTTTTCTTCATATTAATATTTGTCTCCCGCCCATACAGGAGAATTAAGTGCCCCTTTCTGCCTCCGCAGAAAAATCCTTCCGTCTCGTGGCAATTAAAAAAACTCAAAGGTTTATCCTACCAAGATTATGCCTTGTAACTAGTATCAAGGCCTCGAGATCCCATCTCGAGTCACGTAGAACACTTATGTAGGGTCCGAAGGCATTGGGATTTACGGCCAGAGCCCCCCTAGCACCCAAGCATCCTCCTACGCCAAGTAATTTCCACGGAGAGACCTCTCGCGCGGGTTCGATCCACATTCCTAGCGCGGATTCATAACCCCCTTGGTTAGGGTTTGGCTGTTCGAGGGGGTAGCTAGTGCAATCCTTCCTTAATTATCCCTTTAGGAAATCATCCACAGCTGTAGAAACTAACCTAATTACATTTACTAGGGAAAACATCCCTTTTGTTCCCATGGCAATTTATCCTTATAGTTCCCGCCATGAAAATATAATCACTTGGATATTCCTCCAAAACCACATCAAGCATTCACCTTGCTTATGATCCACCAATCCTTAGTAAGATTCTCTCCTCTTATCAACACAACCAGTCGATATCCACTTGGAGATACCTTTTTCAAACAACCAAGCATAACTTGGGTCAACAATCCATTTAGAGTTAGGTCACCAGTTTCTATTAAGCTAGGAGCGTATCCATTTGCGATAGTCTACAGCAAGATCGATAAAACAATTCGCAGACAATTATACTTGACCTCTTAACTTCTTTTGAATCTCTCTTCCCCTTGGGCGTTTCCTTATGGTAACTTAGCCCTAACTTAAAGCATTGACTGGCCAACCAAGGCAACGGGCAAGCCTTATTCGCAACCCTTCCAAGAGCCTTTTATTCTTCCAGTTTTTTACTCATCTCTCTCTAACCAAGTAGAGTTAATACACTTGGCAACGCAAGACCTTTCACCTAGGCCTTTAGGATATAGTCTAGATGCATGCGTCCCTTCCATCTCTCTTAGTGTGGTACTATGCAGAATTCTACAATCAAACTTACCCATCATGCACATGGTGCATTTAATATATTAGTACATCCTAAACAACCTTTAACTCTCTTCATACATGGCAACGAATACTTATTCCTAATGCATCGGATCTCATGTGACTTGCGTATATGAAAGTCTAGGTTTCTATCTATCGGTGCAATTGCATCCTATGAACGGAAACTAACATTTCGTGTGTTTAATTTTTATGTAGATGCAAATTGTGATTTTTATTGGTTAATTTAAGCATTGCTCTATGCAAAGGTCTATCATTTTATGTAAAATTTTATGAAAACCTTATCATTTCATGTGCGTCAATCCATGTAGAATCCATTCTATTTGTCCACTTGACTCCCATGCAATCATCCCATATTTGTAATATTTCATGCAACAATATTTCATGTACTAGGCTAGTCAATATTTCATGCAGCTCATGCACTTGACTTTTCATAATCATGCACTTTAAGTATGGAAGAAAAACCATGAACAATAAGCAATAAGAATAGTGGGAGGGTTAGAGGACACGAGTGGGTAGTCAATGTCGTCTTGCCAGGTGTCACGAGCCATCCACGGACTTCCGGTCTCATGCTTTCGCGTAACCCTGAGTGTCCTTGATTTCTCGATTGCCGCGAACAAGTCTTCATGCTTGGCCTTCTGATTTCTCTTCAAGTTCTCTTCTTTCTCACCTTCTTCTTCTTCTTCTCCTCTCTCTTCTCCTTCTTCTCATTCTCTATCTCCCTTCCTCCTCCTCTTCTTCTTCTACTCTTCTTCTCCTTCTCTTTCTCTCCTCTTCTTCTTCTCCTTCTCCTTTCTCTTCTCTCTTCTTCTTCTTCTTCTCTTCTTCTCCTTCTCTCTCTCTCCCTCTTCCTCTTCTTCTCCTTCTCTCTCTCCCTTCTTCTTCTTCTTCTCCTCTCTCTCCCTCTTTCTCTTCTTCTCTTCTCTCTCTCCCTTCCTCTTCTTCTTATTCTCCTCCTCCTCCTCCTCCTTCTTCTTCTTCTTCTTCTTCTTCTTCTTCTTCTCTCTCCCTCTCCCTCTTCTTCTTATTCTCCTCTCTCTCCCTCTTCTTCTCCTTCTTCTTCTCCTTCTCTCTCTCCCTTCCTCTTCTTCTTCTTCTTCTTCTTCTTCTTCTTCTTCTTCTTCTTCTTCTTCTCTTCTTCTCCTTCTCTCTCTCTCCCTCTTCCTCTTCTTCTCCCCTCTCTCCCTCTTCTTCTTCTCCTTCACAGCCGAGGGGGGGGGGGGCTGCACCTGTTTGATCGCGGGGGTTGCAACCTGGAATGGAGGGGTTGCTGCCAATGCTAAAGGAGGGGGGGGGGTGGTCGAGGATGACCGGGGGGGGACCGTGGTGCCATTGGAGGGGGAGGGCTTGCTACTTTTAAGGTGGGGGTGGGGGGTGGTAAGGGGGAGGGGAAATGGCCATCTAACGCGGCTGCCACCCCCCACCTGGGGGGTTGCATGCCCCCCTCTTATTACTACTCTCTCTCTCTCTCTCTCTCTCTCTCTCTCTCTCTCTCTCTCTCTCTCTCTCTCTCTCTCCCCGCCATGCACACGGTAGGGGGAGAGAGAGGGAGAGTTAAAAAAATTGCCTTAATTTTTTTTTTAAATCTTTAAGGGGGGGTTCTTCTGGGGGAAGGCACGAGGGAAGCAGAGACGGGGGGGGGGGGGGGGGGGGGGGATATTACATAGATACATTTAGAGGTATGGTAGAATGTATACTTTTTTCCACACTTAAAACATATGCCTTTTTTCTTTTTTTCCTTAAATAGACCCATAGGAATAAGCTTTTGGTTGCCTTGAGAAGTGGGACCTCTTGATTTACTTTTCTCTTGTTTATTTTCTATTTTATGATTGATTGTTGACCTAAAATTACTTTGTGGTTTGGATGCATTGAAGGGTGGATAAATTGGTACTCCTTGAGCCCTTAACCCCCAATAGGCATATTGTTGCTACCATAAGTACTTCAACTCGGCCCTATTTTGAAATTGTCATTGGCTGCCCAAAAGTTGGCTAAAATGTAGGCTCTCTTCTATGCTTTCTTCCATGTCTCTCTACAAGTTCTATAGCCTTAAAGTGAGTCATAGGGGATTGAGCCACAACATTTGTTGATAATACAAGCTTTAAGCCATATATGTACTTATGGAGCTTTGCATTGTTAGTTATCTCTCAATGTACATAATAAGATTAAGAAGTTGATTAGCTATACTTACAATAGTGAAACCCCTTTGCTCCAAACTATACAATTGTCATGCAAGTTTTTCTTTCTACACTAAATAAACAAATACATTGTTGAGAAACACAGATCTAGAACTATGCTAGCTACGACCGACAGAGTTTATAAACATAAAACATGATTGAGATAAAGAATTGTAACTCAAGTGAATTAGGTTTCAATATAGATTACCTTGGACTCATAAACAAAATCTTGAGTGACATAGAATGATTGTACTATTGCATTGAAATGTCAAGTACATGCTTATATAGCTTTTGGGTAGTACCACTCTTCCTCACTGTGCTTATGGGATTTTGGATATCTCTTCCTAGAGCATACATAATTGTCTATCTCATACAAAGCTTCTTGTGGGCAAGCCTCTTTTGGGCACACATCCAGCCTCTACGGGCATTCATGTTAAGCATCATTTGCTATTCTCAAAATACATGTGCCATAAGTGTCTTAAATGCTTATTATGAATCAATAAGCATATTTTAATGTACCACCACTATGTATGAGCAAAACCCTCTAAAAGTAAAGTGGCCAAGTGTATTTTTTTATCATCATTGCTTGGAAAAAATGTCAAACTAAGATTCTAACGTGGAAACACACTCCTCAAGAGTGGAAGGAGATGCTGATTGACCATTATACTTAGACAATACTATTTTATCCCTCAATTTCTTTTCATGAAAGGTTGGCTATCCATTTATAAAATAATGATAATGATTGCGAATTTGACCCTCATTATTTGAAAAAAATATTCAAAAAGGTGATTGAATGTTTTATTCAAAACCTACTTGTAGGTAGAGGACCCCTTGATGCTTGAGAACCCAAACCATGCACTTGAGATTTCAGCCCATTTATATTCCCTATATAATGTTAACTTCTTTGTGATGGTTCACCTACCTTAGATTGGCAATTTGGAATGCTTCTCATTTAAATGATGCCTTGAGAGTTTGAGTTTACTAGCTGAACTAGAACTCTCATGTCTATGCTTGGGCAAGTCTTCTTTGTATTCTCTTTTTCACCCATTCAAAATGAAATCAATTAGGCTAATTGAGACACAAATTGAGCATTTGATTCGACAAGTTTATCTATAGCGGCCTTGCTTTGATCAGTGGAGATCTTAGCAATTGGCACCATCTCCTCCATTTTGGACAACAAACTCATTATGCCTTAAAGCATGCCTAGTCTCATGTTTACACATCATATTGTTAAGAGCACTAACTTCCCCTTGCATTGGACAGTCTTCAAAGGTTTTATGGGATGTATTTTCCATCTAAGAATCTATGATTTGCTACATAAAATCCTCCCGAGTCTTATTCTTACCCTTATGCCTTATCATGATAATGCAGTCCTACAATACCCATTATAGCCTCACATGCTTTGCAATGATGCCAATGATCATTGAATGCTTAGTGAGCATGTTGGCCATAACAACTAGTACATTTTATGATTAATAATTTATGTGCTATCAAAGAGAGATATAACAATTTTAGAAATTCCATGCCATGTCAGGCAATTTATTTGGTACCCTTAAAGCCTCCCATGTGGGTAGAGCTAGAAATCCACATGTTTGTCCAGGTGTTAAACTTGGCTTCTAATACTACAAACACATGCCCTGTTTCCACTAGGGTGTCATTTACAACCAAGATGAGAATTGGTGGCAAAACTCACAAGTTTCCATGGGGTCATGGTTTGCCCTTTGTTTGCAACTCGCAACCTGCTTGGACCATGGGTAGGGGCTTGGCCAAGTTGGTTGTTGATCATTTTTCACTGGTAACCAACTCATTAATGGCAATTAATTCATAATTGTATGTATTTATCATCATCTTCTTCTCTTTCCCTCCTTCATGGAATGGCACTCATCTTCTCTTCATTGTCTCCTGCACCTCCATTCTCTTCTTGCCCTACACATCTCTTACACTTTCCCTCTTGCTAATGCATTTTTGTCTTCCTTTTGGGATCATTTGAAGAGCAACATTTGTCTCCCTTTCTCTAGATGTGTTTGACCTTTTGCTATGCACAAATGTATTCATGTTGCTTCTATATGCAAGTGAGTTTTTTTCTAGCCCTTCTACCTTTTTCCCCTTTGCTACACCCTTGCACATACAAGCAAGCCACCTACATCTCTATTTTTGTTTGTTGCACCCTCGTGCATAAGGGGCCTGATTCTTTGCTCCCTCATTTGACATCTAGCTATGTCTAGCTTGTGACACATTTGTTGAGATATGAATTCATAGGACCCTAATGAGTTCTCACCCTCATCTATCCCCTTAACCCAAATGGAGAGCCTCCTCTCATCATTTTGGTCTCAACATGTGACCTTATTTCCTTCTTATGCTTCTATGCCCATCACTCCCACCACGAGTGCTCCTTATCGACCTATGATTATCCCTCCTCTAACATGCTTAGTTAAAACTTGGCTGCCTCGTCAAGTTTCATAAATGTTGATTAGCAATTAATTTTCTATTAGAAATGTTGGTATTACTTCATGTTCTACCATTTCTACTCCTCCATCTCCAAACAATAGCACAAGAGCCATGTTTACCATCCAATGTCCATGTTTGGCCTTATATGAGATGCATGTCAATTAGCCAACCTTTTTGGACTCCTTGCACAAACCCTTCTCCTCCTCTACTTGATTTTGCTACCAATACCATGAGTGTAAGGTCACTCTATAATATATTGGCCTTGAATGGTGATGGCTACAATAAATCTATTGAAAATAATTGGGATTTTTCAGAGACTCAAACTCTAGTGATAGCAAAGCTGCATTTTGATTAGCTTAAAGACAAGCATATGCTTTCTTCTAACATCACAATGAATAATTTAAATGAGAGTACCTTGCATAGATGTGTATAAAGAGGGTGTTAAGTGTTCACGGGCTCAATGTTGTAATCACTATAATCAAGTCCTCAAATATTGGAAGTCAATTTTTGACTATGAAAGGGTGATTCCATTTGGCCACAATTCATATTGGCAAATGGGGACTAAAGAGAAGAGAGAAAAGGAGATACCAACTTATTGGCATCAAGACCTCCCAACTTTTTATGGGGTGATTGATGTTACTCATATTGTTAGAGAGAAATCAAGAAGGGATGATGGAATGGTACTCAAAAAGGTCAAATTGTCCTTGTTTAAACAAGTTGTTCAATTTCTTAATGAAACATGTGTTGGCTTCATATGATTTTTCTTACCATCGTCGCCTTAGTGGTGCTACATGTCCTCCTTTCCATTAGTAAAATTGTTTGGATAGATGATCACTTTTTGCATTGCACAAATGATTTTTTGAATATCAAAGGTATTGCATGTTCAATCCAATGATGCATATAGTAACTTTCCACATTGCAAGTTAAATGCATGATTAAGTTTTGATCAAAGGGCGACAAAGGAAGTGCATTGTCACTTCATCGCAATTCAAAATAGAGTTGCTTTTGATCGAATGGTAACGTATGCATTGCATGAGCACTTTGTTGTTTCTTCAATGCATTTGCATGCTCGCTTCACTCATTTGCTATTGCATATGCATGGATTTATGCATGAACAGTTCCTTGTTGCAATAGCATTGTGCACTACATAGCCTTTAGGAAACAAATGAGTCTGTGTTTATTGGTTTTCATGTTCAAAAACTAGTAAATTTTAATTGAATTTTCTCATCCATTTATTTGTGTCAATAATACCATGGTTGTTCCGAGGAAAGACATTAATTATCATAGTACTTTTTGAGCACATTAAGATTCTTTGTTTTTTGTTTCTTGATTAGGATACCATGTAAGATTTTCACTTTGGGGTTTTTTGCACAATCTACTTAGGATGTTAGTTGGATTGTGTGTTTGTTACACACGCACACACACACACACACACACACACACACACACACACACACACACACACACACAGCACGCACGCACGCACGCACGCACGCACGCACGCGCACCCGCACCCACACACGCACGCACGCGCGCGTGCGCACACACACGCACGCACGCACGCGCACGTGCACGCGCACCCACACACGCACGCACGCGCGCACACACACGCACACGCACGCACATGCACACGCGCGCACGCGCGCATGCGCACACGCACACACACACACACACATATGTATATAGGCATTCTAATGCAGTTGTTTAGAAATTAACCTTGAATTTGTACTGTTATGGAAATGCATGCATTGCAATTAGGTTCTTGAATTCCTTTTGAGAGTCCGTGCTTGGCCATTCTTAAGAAATCTTAAAAACCTTGTGCTATGGTGCATCAAATTTTGTTAGAATCTTGGGTGGATTTTATGTTTATGAATGTGCAATCATCTTGTTTGGATATTGCCTTTTTAGGTGTGGTTGTGTGGTTGTGTGATTGCTATAAGGCATCAGTATTAGAGAGATACATACTTTGTTAAGATTTTGTTCAAATTCTTCTAAGCAAAAAAAAAGAAAAGATAGGAAATAATTGAGGCTAAATCTTAAATAGAATGCACTACGGAACTAAATCTTCAATTTATAGTGCTATGGTACTTCAGTGTTGGTAGTTTGGTAATATTTTGGTAGAACTATGTTTATAGTTATAATGGTTTGGAACCCATTCTTCACACTTTAGTGCCAAGAAATTATAGTGTTTTGCACAATGACTCTTAGATAGAATGCATATTAGATGTTATATCAAAGCATGTTACTCCAGTAATGTTTTGCTAGACCTTTTTAAGTCTAAGCAATCCAATAACAATAAATTCTAGGTTGGAAGTTGGCAACGTCTTCATAGTATAGGGACTCCAATGATAAGAACGTGAGGTATTAAACTGTGCACATAGGAAGGCCAATCAAACTTAGCTCATCAAACATATGGCACATAGTGTTCAATGTTTTGAAATATTACAAGGAGTTCATAATTGTAACACCAAGGAACTCCATCTTTAATTTTCAATGCTATGGAACTTCAAATTCTAATATGGAACCTACTTTTCATTTTGAAGTTCAATGGAACATTATCTTTTTTTTTAAAAGGATTTTGGTAAAACTCTGTGTTCATAATTTAAGAAATATAGAGCTTAAACTTCACAATGTATTGAGGGCATTAGTACTATGGAACTTAGTGTTCGATTCGAAGACATTGAGCTTGGTTCCTCCATCTTTGATTTTTAGTGCATTGGAAGTTCAGAAATTGTAGATGTGGAACTTGATGTGACCTTGTAGATATGGAACTTACTATGAGCTTGTAGTCCACCGTATTTTCAAGTTTGCAAATGATGACAACAATTGTGCTTAATGATGAAAATAATACACTTTGGTAAGCTATAAGCGGGAGATATTATGAACATGTATATGCACCCACATGAATATGGAAACGTGATTACATGCTTGCACCCACATGAATATGGAAACGTGATTACATGCTTGCACATTACTTTCTTTATTCCGGTTTAGGGTTTCAAGTAGCACAATTGGAACAATAGACGAAGTGTCACTTTAGCATAGCTAAAATGCAAGAGTTGGCTTTGCATCGTTGTTCATTCATTTTGGCATGGATTATGATTCGAGAGGTTGAGAGGTTTCCTTAGTGGGAGAGGGGTCCATGGGGGACTTTGATTTTCATCCCTTGGCTTTTTTGCATTCTACCATTGGGATAGATTCCTAGTTTGAAGACAATGAGTTCTTTTCATCCTCCTAGAATGATGAGCAAGGTATAATTTGAATGTCTCTTTCACTTCCAACACCAATGTAAGTGCCAACACTATAGCTAACCCCACCCCAATATTTCCCATGGGAGAAGCTACAACAAAATCCCTCCCACCCATTGCTACAAGAAGAAGGGGTAGGGGTAGGGGCAGGAGCAGGGGGAAAAGACCCGTGGAGGAGAATGATGATGCAATATCCATCGACAAATCTAGGTGGAAGGGGTGGAAAGTGTTTGTGTTGTGCGAATGTAATAAAAATGTACAACACGATCCATGGTGTCTCGTGTATCAAAACCAAAAGTGAAAGTTTGATGTCAAATGATAATATCAATGTGCCATGCATAAAATATCTATAGTTATTCAATGTTAGAACAAGTGGGAAAAGGTGCATATGGCCTTCAACAAGATCTATGACTATGAACAATGTTGAGAAAGTGGAAAGTTTGGATTTTTCTAGATGAATACCCCCGAGCAATGTGTCACCCATCAACTTTGTCTCGATTCCTTTTGTAAAGACATACACTATTTGTGGGGGATAGCTCCACAACCCTTAATTCCTTTACGATTAACACCAACATTACAAAATGTATAACTTACAATTGAATGGTGTAATTGTCTATTTTTTGGTAATCCAAAACTTTTGCATAGTCACTTTTTAAAGTTTTGAATATTTATCTTGAATATACACAAGAGAATGGACCAACTACACCACCTTTTTTTTTTTTGAATATTTATCTTGAATATACACAAGAGAATGGACCAACTACACCACCTTTATTATTTTTTTGAATATTTATCTTGAATATACACAAGAGAATGGACCAACTACACCACTTTTAATTTTTTTTTGGAATATACACAAGAGAGTGGACCAACTACACCACCTTCAGCCTCCTTAGAGAATGAAGATGCATTGCAAAATGGTGCTTATCCTTAGGTATTGCAAGATTGTCGTCTCGTGAGGCTATTGACACAATGAAACAACTTGTGACAATCTTGGATGCATGCGAATGAGAGATGGAAGAGTAAAGAGCAAGGGACTCCCATGTAAGAGCTCACGTGGAGGACTTAGAGGACAAAAGGATCTATGCCATAAGGGAGAACAACACTATCCCAACATGGCGTTATGCCCTACCCTCACTAAGACATCGCTTATTATATCTGTAATAATTGTTGGGGAGATGGACTGTTGAGATCCTTCTCCATTTCACGTGTCAGCCCATGTTGTATAAAGAGAAGTTCATATTTTGATTTAAGAGGGTTATGGATCCTAAAAATAAAAATCCCCAATATGGATGTTTTATTTCCTTCACAATTACAATTAGTTATGTTGGAGTACTTATTTGTGCCTTGTAGTCCTTTGTAGAGGATGGTTAAAATGGATCTTTTGATGGTTTTTTTAGCAAATTGGATCTTCCAAGTCCAAATGCATTTAGAGGCGTTCTCCAATATCTTTTCAATGTGTCCAAGATAGTGCTAACGATTTAGGGTTAAAAAAGTTAAAGGGAGTCATGTGAGCATAATTGGGAAGTTTTGTTTCTTGTGCAAGTGCACATTAAGAGAATCTACCTTCATCAAACAATAAGATAGGGTAGTCCATGTTTTAAGTTGTGTACATCTTTGGAGTTCAAGGCATTAACATAAGCTAATTGATGCAAATGACATCGTATTAAATATAAACATATATGAAGAAATGTCCTACCAAACACAAGCACCTTGATGCAAGAGCATCAAGCATTAGCAAGAACAAATACTCACTTCATGGATGTCAGAAAAGAGGACCAAATAATGCAATCAATATGAACTATCTAGTGAGTGCATTTATATTAATATAGATGGTCAAGCGAGGCATCCATGGTCCTCTCCCAATGAATGGGGTTTCTCTCTTGATGTGCCACATAAGGAACCTCATTTAAATTAGGTACAAGAGGTGCATTGTTCACCTCAATTTCATAATCTAGGCCAATGTTATGAAGTATACAACATGGCACACCAAGTTTTGTAAGAAAAAACTCACCAGCTTTTCTTATTGGCCCATATAGTATTGGCCAAGTTTGTTTCAACTTGCTCTTTCCACATGGATTCTACAAGAAACAACTTGAAATTAAAGTCTTGTTTTCTTAGGTCTTCTGGAGGAGGAAATAGTGTCACCAACTGGCTAGCAAATGTAACTTGCATTAGTAATTATGTATTGAAGGATTTGCTGATTGTTCCTTATGATTATGAGAGGACCATTTAAAATTTCACCATTTTTTGTTTGGGCAAAGAAGGAGCAACTTTGAATTGGTTTCCATCTCACCGAGAAATTTGAGACTCATTCACAAGTAGCTCAATCTCAATGTGGCAATTATCAAGAGCACCACAACAATTGGAGAAACCTCAAAGAGCTTCAAAGCCATATTTGACTTCTTGAAATTCCTCGAGAATCAAAGGCCAAACAAATCAACCGGTGCATATGAGTGACCCATGGATTGTTAGAGGGGAGAGTGAAATAAATCAGGAAGTAAGAAGGAAAGCATGTCATCCTCCATTTCCTCATTGCCATGGCAATAGTCGTACTTAGTTGTGCCAAAACAATGGAGATGGAGTTATCCTGCATCTCAAAGTCCATGATAGACTTAAAACAAACATTACACACAAGACTTCAATCAATGTAAATTGCAATGTGTCAAATGTATGTAGGTATGCTAAGCACATAAAAGTGCAAACATTAAGCACATAGTTAATTTTATTACTATTTAATACATATTTAATTTTGTTTTGAGCAGTTGATCACATTAGTTTTTAAAAAAAGAAATATATATTGTGCAAATTATTATTTTATTGTTACATGAAAGCGATACTAATTGGATGAATAATAATCATTTTGTAGTAATATCCAACTATATGTTCAATTACTTGATTAAGTGAAGATTGCCGATCAAACAAAGGTTCAATTGAAACAAAAAAATAACAAAGTACTAAGAGAAAAATAAGAATTTTGTACTTTGAGGAAGGTTTAATAGCACAACAACGACAATTTTTTTTTGGGGCCCCCGGGTATTGGAGGACATAGGCAATAGGGGGAAGCAATGGTATTAGATGTTATGTCAACCAATGGAGGTGCATAGACAAGGGACATGGCTGGAGGCGATGAAAGAGAGATTAGTTGTAAAATCAAGGCAAGTAAGCAATAGAGTTGTGAATCACATGCAACGATGGCATGCACTTGACGTTGTAGGCAAACATAGTCCTTGGGGAGGTCACTTATGGATACATGTATGTATCAAGTTGGTTCAAAATAGGAGATTTTTAAAATATCAAATTTATACATTTCGTACACACAAAAGAGTGTAACATAGAGGGGCTATTTACTGATTGAATTAAAAAGTGTTGTGTTTTATTCATGGAAAATTCACAAATAAATATATTTATAAAAAGGCCTTGAATGCATGCAATATAGAGAATATACCAGCGAACCCCTTGAGATGCAGTCGGACACATAGGAAATTGATTTCATAGACAGATTAATTGAATATTTTAATTGGAAACAACAAATATAAATAGAGCCCGTGGCCTCCGAAAAATGAAGCCCACGAAAGTCGTTTTTCTGGTGGGTAACCTGCTACACCAGGTCATCCTTTGGGCTATTTTGTTGACTCCCGGTTTCGTACCGGATGCCTGGTGGGAACAGGTTTACATATTGCCTTGAAACTAGCGAAGGCAAGTGAGCCTATAACGTCACTGCAGTGGCGAGTCAAAATCTCAAAACCCTAATTCCTTTCATTTGCACAGAAGGGAACCGAGAGCTTCTGTGCACGGTGTCTTCATCCTGCTCCCATCAATGGAGTTGAAACGGAGAAAGCTCGACGACGAGAGGCCTGAAAATGAAGCAGCGGACGAAAAAGAAGAAGAAGAAGAAGAAGAAGAGGAAGAAGAGGAAGAAGAGGAAGAAATTGAAGCAGAGGAAGAAGCAGAGGAAGAAGAGCCAGACGTGGAGGAGGAGATGGAAGAGGAGGAGGAGGAGGCAGATGACACTGGGAATGGTGGACCCGCACTCCGCCCCGAGGATGTGCTTTCCCTCATCGAGCCTTTCTCCAAGGAACAGCTCATCCACATCCTGCAGACCGCCGTTGCCCAGCACCCTGACATCGTCCCTGAGATTCGGAAGCTCGCAGACTCTGACATTGCTCACAGGAAGCTCTTTGTCCGTGGGCTCGGATGGGACACCACCTCGGAGGCTGTCAGAAAGGTCTTCTCGAAGTATGGCGCCATTGATGAGTGCTCAGTCATTATGGACAAGAACACGGGAAAGAGCAAAGGCTATGCTTTCGTTACTTTTAAGCGCAGGGATGATGCAGTCCGTGCCCTCAGGAAGCCCAGCAAGACCATTGATGGCCGGGCATCAATGTGCCAGCTTGCATCAGCTGGGCCTGTGGCCCATACACCTCCGTCTGAGGACATTTCATTCCGTAAGATCTATGTTGGAAATGTTGCTCATGACATCAACTCTCAGACTCTTTTAAATGTATTCTCTAAGTATGGAGAGATAGAAGAAGGGCCAATAGGATTTGACAAGAAGACAGGAAAGTCTAGAGGCTTTGCTCTTCTTATTTACAAGACAGCTGAAAGCGCAAAGAAAGCTCTCAAGGAGCCTGGTAAAACTATCAATGGCCATCAGGTGTACTGTAAATTAGCTTCAGAAGGGCAAAAACAGAAGGGTAGTTCTACTGGAGGAGACTCAGCTGCAGCACAAGCTGGAGGAATTATGGGGTCTGCTCCTCATTTGACAGCTGTTCCAGGAGTACACCCCTTAAACCAGCATGCTGTTGCTTCTGCTTTTGCGGCATCAGGCCTGGGTTTAAACTCTAATCCGTCATTGGTCTCAACTTTTCATCCATCTGTTGTCCAGCAGTTGGCGTTGAGTTCATCTTTGACTTCCCCATTCAATCCAGCTCTAAATTCTTCATTTAACACTGCCTTTGCTCCTGGAGCTTCAACAGGCATAAGTCAGGTCCAACTCCCATCCTATGGAGTGCATGGTGTCGGTGCTTATGGTTCCCACATCTCAGCTTTGGATGGCAATGGCTTGTATGGTCTGCCTACAAGCACGTTTAGCTCTCAGACTGGAGTTGTTCAGGGAACTGCAGGTCGCACAAATTCATCAACACAAAGCTCAAAGCGAGGACAAGGTTCTGGATCTAGAAGAAACTAAGTATAAGTAAGGCTTTTTGCTTATCCTTTTTTGATTAATTTTGTTTTTGGTAGTCAAGCTGCTTCTTTATCATGCTTCTGGCTTGATGATGATTTCTGCAAGCTTTAATTGCTGAAGGTAATGTGTTAAGGCGCACCTGATTGAGTCACAACCTGCCATGCTTTGTTTAGCTCCAGCTCCTGCAGATGAAATAGTCAATGTCTGCAGCCGAACTTTGTGCAGATGGGGATTTTTTGTCTGTTTTTGTGTTCTTGCAGGGCTTCTAAAGCTGTGAATCTGAACAAGTGATTGTTTCTGAAGTAGGAGTATCTGATACTTCCATTTGGAGATTTGACATTTTTCACTGTTCCACATGCAGTTTTGAGGTCTGCTGTTCCTTTGTTTCCTGGTGCCGAATGTGTTACATGAGATCGGTGCACTGTTGTCTGCTGGGCCTTATCTGCTCCTATTGCCAATTATTGTAGCTGCTGGAGGCGAATAGTCAAGTGAATATGGGCTCTGTCCTCCTGTACTTGCTGCATAGAAGGCAATGCCTCGTTTGTCTTCCTTACCAAGTACATACAGCATATGCACTCATTGAGTGTTAAATATGCTTCTTGTTCTTTTTTGTGTCCATTTACGTGGCTGTTCTTTCAACACTGTTCTCTTATACATCTTGAAAACTGCTGAAGTCAAAGAATGAGTTGGATGTTTAAACAGCCATCTGTCTACTTGTTTCTTTGTTTGTTGAATAATGTTTCTTTGCAAGTGTTTTGCTTACAAGCCTAGTGTGGTTTATACTCTTGATTGGTTTAGTCAGTTTTTGTCACTTCGATGTGCTGTTAACTATGTTCTTTTCCCCTTCTCTCTTTATGATGTTGCAGTCGCTTGCTGTTCTCAGGTTGTGAGCCAGGTTACCTTGAAAACTGCTTTGTTCGATCATTCCTTATCTTATAGCATATTGTGTTTGGGCCATCTTCAGTATTTTCTTTTCTTTTTTTTGCTGTGGCTTGCTTGTGTGCTCCACTTGTAAGGTGCATGTGTAAGTAAATTCTTGGTTTCAAATCATTCAAGGTTTGAGCTTTGTTCTTTCTCACAAGGAGGGAGAAACTTTGCAAGGCTTGGTCAAGGAGGTACACTTCTGAGAGGACACTGACGCATATTAAGGACAGAGAATATATTATTAAATAGAAAGGAAGAAGGAAAAGAGGGAAAGGAGGAGTTGAATACAATCAATTAAAAGTTGTGCATTGAGTTGGTTTAGATAATTTCCCTGATTTGAAGAGAGGATCTGAATATTTTCATCCAAAGGCAATTGTGGATTGACAGGAGTTGAACTAACTTTGATAGGGAGAAAAATGATTACAATGCTAGGGTTTTTTGGATCAATGGGAATCAATGGTTGAGCTGAGTTTGTTGTAACCTACTCGGTGGCAAATGGGATGTGGTTGTAGATAAGTCCTTTAAAGCAAGATTCATTAACATCATCCAACATGCTTTCGTGTCTTGAAGTTACTGTCTGTTGTGAAGAACCTTCTCAAGTTATGGTGTTGGGATCAAAAGTGCTGTTGCAGATATTCTTGTGTGAACAGAATCAAATCAGTTTTCTTGGCTGAAACAATGCTGTTGGGACAGGGATAATTGTTGGCATGGATGGGATAGGGGATATCCCCCATCTTGGTATGATATTCTGTCTATTAGGTCTGTCCAAGACAGCAACTAGCTTCTTTGGCAACAAACCGTCTCCTTTTGAAGGCGGCATGTTGCTTGGTGTGATTCTAACTTATTGTGTCTCCCTTGGACTTGTGTCCCTTCTTTTGAGTACCTTGTCTAGAATGGATCCTCGATCTACCCCTTGTAAAGCATGTCGTCATACGCTTAGAAGCTGTATGCCGATGCGCCCTCTTGGCAAGGTCCATTGCTCTCGCGTCCAATGTTTTGTCCCATTTTTCACCACTCCGAAGAGGAGCGTGGGAAAGGAGTTTGATCGACTTGTCCAGATTCAATGTTGACGTGTATGTTGACTTGGTTGAATTTAGTTGACCTTACCTAGCCTAATTTATCTTCTAAATGTGCAAGTAGATGTCTAAGTACTAAGAAGTAAAAATTGTTGTCAAGATTTTGCCATGCTGCGTTGGCTTGCAATAAGAGGCCCTGCTCAGCTACATTGAGCTTGATCAAGGTATATTGGAGGTAATTCTTTGGAGGCTTGGCTCTCCAAGGTGCCTTGCGATATGGGTTGTAGTGTCACACTTGGGCATGGTTAGGTGGCTCGAGGCCTCTCGTCTCTATTCTAGAGTGGGGATGGTGAGTGCATTGAGTGACCAGTGAGGAGAACATGCGTTTATTTTGTGGGGCGTAGCGACCCGGTGAGGGGTTTCATACATGCGACCTTGTATGAGCACTAGAAAAGCCATGATGTGGTAAGTTCCTTGCTTGTTGGGGGAGGTGATAAGGTGGATTGTTGTAACATGTCAACGTTGTGTCGTGTTGTGGTGTCGTGCTGTGCTGTGCTGAGGTACCTTGCCATGTTATGGTCTTGGGGGTGGCTCCTAGTTTGAAGGGGGGAGTAGCTATGAAGTGATGTGTTTGTGTCGTGTTATGGTGTTGTGTTAAGATGGTTTGCAACGTGACACGCAAGGTCAGGACCCAGGGGGATATGTGATAAAGATATTTTCACTGCATTGCATAGAAATAATATAATCATCATACAAAAAGTAGTATTGGTCTTCTTTTTCGGACCTTTTGATACCTCAAGGTTACCTTGGTGTTGCACATAGATGCAATAGAGATAGGTGATAAGACATCTATTTAAAAGATTTCACATCTAACTTTAGCTCTTTTTAAAAATGATGCTATTGATGGATAACTATAAATTAGAGAATTTGGGCCAGTGTGCGTGTGTGTACACGTACTTGCATACATGTGCACACACACACATACATACATACATACATACATATATATATATATATATAGAGAGAGAGAGAGAGAGAGAGAGAGAGAGAGAGAGAGAGAGAGAGAGAGAGAGAGAGAGAGAGAGAGAGAGAAGCACTTGCAGAGAGATGTTGAGTGTGTAGCAATAAGATCTTGGGCACATTCGATAGTCATTTAGTAGAGGTAATTAAAAAAGAGAGATCTGAACTCGAGTCAATGAGATTCCTATCTTGCATGCATAGCCATATTGGTTGTTTGCGAGGTCTCCTTCAATGGTGATTGAGCACCATCTTGTATATACGTCTTCTTTCTTGGGGTGATTTGACTCCTTGATGTGTTGCATGGGGTGATACTTAGTAGTCATGCGACTCTTGTACATTCTTTGTAATTAATGGATTTATTCATTATGAAGAAAGGAGAGAGAATATATGTGTTTTCAGTAAGTAGATTGCACGAGTATGTGACAAAAACAACAAACAGTGAGACAAACATGGATAAAAGGTAGCTTTCTAGTGTTGCAAATTAAAAGTGGGATAATTCAAACAAAAAAGATCCAAAGCACGATTTTTAAAGGTTAATTCGTATCCATTGGAGGTTGCATGTCTCCTATAAGTAAAATGGATTAGAAATTTTTTGAATTAGGAATGACTACAATGTTGAAATCTCTTAAATCAAGAACGTGTTCCCTTCTTTGAAAATATTGGAATCTCATAAATCAGGAATGTGTTTTCTCCTTTGAAAATGTTCTACAACGGTGTTCCTATGTTCCAAGCTCTAGTTCTATCCATTGCATGTTGCTATGTTTTGATCTAGACGAAGTTTAGGCATGGTTGACTCTTCCTAATGTAGGGTTGGCAAGAGAAAAGCAATTGCTAGAAACTTTCTTTGTTGATGGTAGTAGATGAATATGCCCATGCTCATGTCCATGCCCTAGGATGCCAAAACCTTAGAAAAGCTTAGTGGAAATAGTTGGATTTGTGAAGATTGAGAGCTTATTTGCTCTAAGATGGTTTGTTGTCATGAGGATATGTATTTTTGAAACCTCACTTAATATGTGAATTAATTTTAATCAATGATTAAATAAATGTTGTACATGTGAGGTGCAACTGGGGTTAAAGTAAATTTATGAGCTTGGGACCCGATGAAATCATAGGATGTCAAAAGCAAAAGTTGCTATAAGTTATGTTACACAGGTACTTGGTGGTATCTAGTGTTAGTTGTTGGCCTAGGTTATCCATTTGGTCATAAGTGTCAGTTCGTGACATTAGAGAATTGGCATTTAATGGTACCTAACGCCAATTTGATAGTCAAAGATGGCGCAAAGACACTCGGGAATGGAAGTTGCCTAGTCAATTATTGGCCAGTCAGATTATTTTTCAAGGTATCGAAATAATTATTAGATTAATTTTCAGTATTTAAAGAGTGAAAATCAATATTTAATTATGAAAAATGTTGGAAAAACCATTTGGAAAGATTGCTACTTGTCAAAAATGCCCATGCAAGACTGAAAAACGTCTTTAGAGGTTGAAGAGAAGCATTTCTATAAATTTAGCTTGCAAGGAAGAGGGAGGGGAGGTTGCTAGTCTGATTTGTAGCCATTGGAGGGGCTTCTGAAGCTGCCAAGGGCAGAAGAAGACCAATCAATAGCAAGAGACAGTATCTACAGGCTGTTGAGACAGGGCAGCAGCTGTAAATGACTGATTTTCTTTAGTTCTTTGCATCTACAAGCTGTTGTGGCAGGACAACAGTTGCATTTGACCGATTTTCAGTAATTCTTCGCGACAAAACTTTGAATTTTCTTTCTCTATGGCTTCCTCTCTCATCTCCCAGCCATTTCATTGCCTTGCTTTGAAGATTTCAGCATTTGGACCCTTGGAGGTTGAGAAATTTCAAATTTCTCTGTTGTAAACCCTAATATGCAGCAAAAATTAGGGTTTAACAGCAGCCTCAAGAATCGTGCCAGAAATTGGAAGCTCCAAGACTCGGATTGAACAAGGTTGAAGCTGTTTTTAGCCTATTCAAGTGGAGGGACCGGCAAATAAGTGAATTTGGGGCATTTTCCATCTCCATCAAGTAGGTGAAGGCCAATTGATTATCCGAATTAAGGGGCAAATCCGTTTAAAGACTTGTTGGTGATTCATAATAGCAAGGGGAGTTGAAATATGGAAAGGAATTGGAAAAATCCCATTGTAAATAAGCTTATTCTTTAATAAAGCTAATGAAATACCGAAAGGGGCATCAATTTTAGGACCAATCGGGTGTGCATTGTCCTAGATCAGTAGGTAAATTTGTATTTTTCAAATTTGCATTAATTGTTTGCTATTCTAATTAAGTTGCACGGAAGGAAGGTTGGTTTCATTTATGCAATATTCCTTTCGAATAAGGTCTTTCAGCTTTTGTGGTGTTCTTAATCTTTATTTTGAGAGGTTGAGGTTTTTGCAACACTAAACATACATAATGGCTTTGTTGAAGAGGTAAAAGTTCAAATGATGGAACTATCCTTTCTCCTCAGATAGGGTGGTAAATAACGTAATTAAGCACTAATTATAGTAAGCATAAATTTCACAAACTGAAAATGCACACTTTACCACTTTAATCTAAGGCATTGGATACTTGTCGTCCCCAAAATTGGTGTCCCTTGCAGTATTTCTTTATCTTATATTGCAAATGAAATGAGTATAACTGAAAATCTTCCATCTCCTGTGCTAATCCAAGTGCTTGTTGTTGTCAAAATTAACCAGCAAGTTTCCAAACCAATTTGCCCCTTGGTTTGCTTGGGGATTGGTTTTCGCCCTGCTCCTTAAAAGACAAATTCAGCCCGAAATCTGATATTGGAATTCAAGTCCTAGGCCCTTAGTTGGCCTCTTAAATCTCTTTGAAATTCCTCAATTTCAACTATTGGAATTCAAGTCCTAGGCCCTCAATTTTGAGAACATATCTTGAGAGGTGGCTATCAAAACCCTAATTTTTGTTGGAAATTAGGGTTTATAGTAGAGATAGACTAAAATCTCTTTCTTTGATGGCTTAAAATGTTGGAAAATGTTGAGATAACTTGAGCGATGATTAAGGGATGAGAGAGAATGATGCAGAGAGTGAAACTTTAGAGTTCCATTCCAAGAAACACTAAAAAACTGTTATTGCGTGCTCAAATAGTAATGGAAGATGTCACCTATAGCTTAGGACCACCAGAAAGATTGCTTCCCTCCCTTGTATGTTGTCATTTGCACTAGAAGGACATTGGGCTGTTGTCACTTGCTGTTGGAGGACTCCAAACTGCTGTCACATATTGTAGGACTAATCCCTGGTGGCTGTAAATTACATCAGCAGTCTCTCCTTGCTCTCTGATAGCCTTCCTATCTCACAATGGCTAGAATAGACTTCCACTAGTCCCTTAAAACGTTTTTTCCACTTACACGGGCAAGTTTTGCCAAGTTATAGTCTTTTAATCCCATTTTTCAGCATTATCTAGCTTCTTAAATTAATTTTCAGAATATTAAACTTGAAAATTAATTTAATAATTATTCTAGTGCTAAGTAGAAAATTAATTTCACGAACCAATAATTAAATTGGTTAGGCCAATCTATCTTCCAAGTATCCAAACTGCTGCCACATATTGTAGGACTAATCCTTGGTGGCTGTA
The DNA here is from genome assembly GCF_053477565.2 of Lygodium microphyllum. Taxonomy (NCBI): domain Eukaryota; kingdom Viridiplantae; phylum Streptophyta; class Polypodiopsida; order Schizaeales; family Lygodiaceae; genus Lygodium; species Lygodium microphyllum. The sequence continues at coordinate 119,357,654 of NC_141145.1, forward strand.
AATCACATCAGCAGTCTCTCCTTGCTCTCTAATAGCCTCCCTATCTCGCAGTGGCTAGAATAGACTTCCACTAGTCCCTAAAAACGTTTTTCCCACTTGCACGGGCAAGTTTTGCCAAGTTATAGTCTTTTAATCCCATTTTTAGCATTATCTAGCTTCTTAAATTAATTTTCAGAATATTAAACTTGAAAATTAATTTAATAATTATTCTAGTGCTAAGTAGAAAATTAATTTCACGAACCAATAATTAAATTGGTTAGGCCAATCTATCTTCCAAGTATCCTTGAGTAAATAACCCTTACATCGGTATTAATTAATTAATTAATGTTTAGTCTTTAATGTCACTACTAATATTAGTGGCTAATAAATTAGTCTAGGCCCATAATTTGACATCGAGTACCACATAATATTTATAAGATATAACTTATTATAACTTTTGTCTTTGGCACCAATTGATATCTCAATGTCTTACACTGTGAAATAATTGATTTATACATTGTGAAATAATTGACTTGTACCTCACACGTGTTAGTCACATTAGTACATTTGATTAACTTTTAATCAAATGCTAAGCAAAGCAATAAAATTTCACGTCCTTATGACAAATGTTGTCAATTTCATAAGTGAATATATAATTAATGTTTGGGATTGAGACACTTGTACTTGTTGCTGTTTTTTTGCTTGTCTAGGGGTGTGGACTGCTTCACTTTGTTTGTATAATATTTTACGAAATTCATATGAAACGTATGAAACCCATTTCATACCTTTGTTTCAAAAACCCTTGGTAACTATGGACATTCTACATGCATAAGATATCTCGACTTGGTCAAAGAATGGTCGACTTTGGATCCACCATATTCGCATGAGTTCACATGGCAATCTCCTAGGAGAGATTCTAAAAGCAGCCTTCTCCTTAGAGAGAGTGGTAATAACCTGATTAATCAATAATTATAGCAAGTAATTAATGCACACAAACTCAAATTTTCAATTATCCATTTAATCTTGGACGATGAACAGCTTGTTGGTCCCAAAGTTGGTATCTCTCACAGTTTTTAAAAATCTTTTATTACATATGGATGGAATACAATGAGATTCTTCAAACTCCTTTGCTAATCCAAGTGCCTCTTGTTATCATAAATGATTAGCAAGCCTTCAAACTAAGTTGCCTCTTGGTTTGCTCGAGGATTGGCCTTCAATTGTGCTCCTTAAGTGATAAATTCAGTTGTGCTCCTTAAGTGATAAATTAAACTCCAAATATTTGCTAGATGAACAACCACTTGAATCTCTTGAAGTTACCCCAATTTCAATGATGAGAATTCAAATCTCTAGGTCCTAAATTTTAAACACACTTTCTAAGGTGGTGGTTAATCCTTAATTTTTACTGTAAATTAGGATTCATAGTAAAGATTAGCCAAAACCTCCATCTCCAATGGTTGAATCAATTGGAAATTGTTGAGGAAGGACGAGAATAAGATGGAGGATGAGAGAGAATGCTACTACCTTGTTCCAAATGGCATTTGTTGTTGTTGCCTATTGTTTGGGAGCCTTGAATAGGTCATCTACAAGTCAAAATGTTGTTGCTTGCTTCCAAGTAGCCTCTTCAAGGCAGGTCACTCTCTCTTGGAGGGTCTCCTGGCTGAAGATGACTTGTCAAGTGTTGTAGCAGGAATGGCAGCCTCCTCTTTCTCTTCTCAGCTTACATAAGGCTGGAATGACCCTCTCTCAATCTCCAACAGCCTTCTTTTCTCTTGCATGGGCAAGTTTTGCCGAGTGGTGACCTTCCTAATCCATTTTTTAGCTTTTTTACATTATTAAATTACTTTTTAGAATATTGTTTCTAAACATTAAATTTTTAATTATTTCTTACTTAAAAAATTAATCAAGCTGACCAACAATTAAATTGGCTAGGCTAATTTATCAGCTAAGTGATCTTGAGCACTCATTAGCCTTAGAATTGGCTGAAGATGGCTTTTCAAGTGTTGCAATAGCAGTGGTAGCCTCCTATTTCTCTCTCTCAACTTGGACAAGACTGAAATGACCCGCTCTCAATCTCCAACAGCCTTCTTTCCACTTGCATGGGCAAGTGTTGCCAAGTGGCGGCCTTTCTAATCCATTCTTAGCATGTTTTTAATTATTATTAAATTATTTTTAAAATAATAATTCTAAAAACTAATGTATTAATTATTTCTTACTAAAAAAATTAGTTAAATTGGCCAACAATTAAATTGGCTAGTGTAATTTATCACTAAGTGATCTTGAGCACTCATTAGTCTCAGAATTGGCATTAATTAATTCATTAATGCTAATTCTCTAGTATCACCACTAACACTTATGGCTATATAAATGTTCTAGGCCAAAGTTTGACACCACATATCGCCTAATACTTGTTTGATATAACTTATTATGACTTTTGCCTTTGGCACCTAGGTCCATATTGTGAAATAACTAACTTGTGTCTCACATGTGCAAGTCACATTTGCACATTTGATTTAACTCTTTAATAAAATGCTAAGCAAAGCATTGAAATATCATGTCCTCGTGATAGTCTCTCTTGCTTCCTCCTATCTTATTTGCTTCATCGCATATCCCACATAGATTTCTTCATCATTGGCACTTAGTGGTGGATGGGATAGCTTGTTCATTTTATGATATGTTGGGTCTGACCATTCCTCTACCTCTTCCCTTGAGGCACACATTACTCAATAAGAGGAACATTGCTTGAAAACCTGCAACTCAATACTAAATCAAAATTAAGGTTACACGACCTTTAAAAAATTTACCAAAACTTTCATTAAAAGAAATGTGTTCCTAGAGAGCGTTTGTCCTATAAGCCAAACCCTTATTTGGGAGGACCTAGCCATCTATAATTAGACAGGCGGCCCATCACTTAGCCTCAATCTCGTTTTTGCAGCTTGTAGGTGCCTTCTTTCTGCAGTCCACTCCTTGTTTGGGGAGGATATTTCAGCTGGAGATATTGCCCATTGCTGTCTACCATTTGGTGCATGTCTTCAGCCCTCCTTTTGCTGTTGGTTACTGCTACCAGCTTGTCTACATCAGTCAGCTGGCTGCATTATACTTCCTCAGCTTGTTCTCACCACTTAGCACCTTGACTGGCTGCGTTTACTGCTGCGGGTGCCTTTCCAGCCTGTGTTTGATCATCAGCAGCAGCCACCCACTATTGGTGACCCCATCTATTGCCTAGTTTTGATCTTCAGCTCTGCCATACTGCTGTCATGCCATCATCCACTGCTGCATTTTGGTGCTGCAGTTCTCTGATAGAATTCCATAGTTTACTGCTTGTCAGTCATGATCCAGCCTTCCTGAGCTGCATTTGCTGTTGTCTGATACCTTTGGAGGCTGGCTGTTGTGTTTCGGGATCTGTCAGAGTACAACGTGCTCTTCCGCTTATACTTTTTGCTCCAGTCTCTTCAAGATACAGGAGTTTAGGGGTCAGCTTTCACCTTGCATAGTGTGTTTACTGCATTCATTAGCTTCTGTGTTTATTGTCTCTATGAAAACCGTAACCCTAATTGTGTTTCTTTGTTAGTTTGTGTGTTTGTTGTACAATTGTGTTTGTATTCTGTGGACGAGCATTTCTTTACAAATGGTTTACTTGTTGAGTAGATAACCCTGAAATTCATTAGATGCTATGGACAGATTGCCCATATATGCAAAATTGGTAGTTCAATTACAAAGGGTCGGCTTGTCTTTGATATGGTTAGTAGGATGAACTACATTGTGGTTAGTGTTGGATCTTGAATGGAAGAAGGAATCTATTTACGACAATTAGACTTCACATGTGAAGCTGAGTATCTGGTATTTCACTGCGTATGTGTCATTTAATGATTGAGAACCAGGGACATAGAGTTATTGTTAAGTGAGTATGACGGCTCACTGAAATGAGTAAAATACTAGAGGGAACACTCTTTTGAAGATATCTACTTTCAGAACTTGGTAATGTCTTCGTGTTATGTGAATGCTCCAACTTTTCCATAGGATAATGGACAAAACCTTTCAACAAAGATTTAAAGTATGCAGACACGTTCCTTGATGACATCATGTATTGAATACAAGGCATTCAGTGATTGTGCCAGTGTGTGCTGAACCATGGACTCCAGATCAGTATGTATTTGTTGTAGTGAGATTTTGTTTGTTACTAAGAGAATTGAAATACAAAGCCTCATCAACCATGGCTAGAGCAAAAAGACACAATCCTCTTTGAAGCTATCCATAAGACAACTACTAGACTTGGTGATGCCTCATTTTTAGTATGCCCTTTGACAACATTATTGAAGAAACATAGAGAGCATGTTGAAAAGATTATCAACAGTTGCAAAAGGATAACTTTTCCATCAATGGCAACAAGAGCGAAATGGTGAGTTAACTTTCTGTAAGGACTGACATCTATCTGAAGTGGAATTGGCTGTAACATAATGCAGTTTATTAGTCTGCACTGCAGTTGGTGACCAGTCAGTATGGCCTAAATGGCGTCTAGTCTGGTGCATTTCCAGTTGGTGTATTGGAGGATGGTTTGAGGCATTTGGAGTTTGGATGATTGTGCCACATTTGGAGTTTGGATGATTGTGCCACATTTGGAGTTTGGATGATTGTGCCACATTGGTGGGCTTCTTGATCTTTTGTAGTTGCTTGGATAGAAGTGAAGGACATGATGATATGGGTTTGAGGCTATCTGCCAAGATGACTGTTGTGGCAGTTTTCTGAAAGCTGGTGTTGGGTTTGTTCCTGAGGATGGGAGTAGCACAGTTTAGGGCAACTGCAATTTTAGTAGAGGAGGGTGTGACCCACCTGAGAGCTTACAAGCTACAGCTCGTGTTTGGACTAATTGACTTTTGACACTGATGTAGTAGTATAGACAGATCTGATGATTACTCTATCTATTTTCTTACCATAATCATAAAAACAACTGATGGTTGCTGGGGTCATTTCTTGTGTATATTTTGTCTTATCATTCTCTGGTCTCTCTTCTGGTATCTTTGGGCCCTGTTGGGGGGTGGGGGTGGGGGTGTGCCTGCAGTATTCCATATTGCACATACACATAACACTCATAAATATACATATTTACGACATACAATCTAGTCACCATCTGCTGGTCTGCAGTATTCCGTACATGTGCATATACATAGATTTCACATAAATACGCATATTTATGACAATCTATTTACTATCTGCTGATATAAATATCAGTGTGTAAGCATCCACATTTCCTATCATGTGGTTCGACAAGCATCAGATATTAAAACTTGAAATATTGAATGATGATCTTGAACTCGATGGTGATTTAACCAAATGCCAGCCAAGAGATGTGATTTTGGTGGTCTATATAGATACCTCATGGCAACAAACTTTGCCTCCTATTTGTTCCAGCAGGTGCTGTCCTGGTTGCTGCCTTGACTGCCTTCAGCCAATTTGTATGCCCGTGAAGATAGAAGCCATGTGTGATGTAAAGCCCTGATATCAATCTATAATGCAGGATTCTGTTTTGCTGCTTGATCTTTGCTTTGAACCATGGAATTTGTTTTGCATTTTTTCACTTTCAAACAATGGAAAACAATTCCAGGGCTTTCAGTTGCCCGTATTAGGAAGAGTGAAGCAGAAGCTGTTTGTTAGATCATCCCCTATCATTCTAGAAAAATCATAATAGATGTGTTGGTGCATACTTCAAAATTCTCAAGCCAACAACTGTTTGTTGACCTATTTGATTACCTACGATATAAAGAAATACAGCATTTCTAGTTCCTCAACAGCTTAAGTTAGTCAATAACTGTCAATTGACCTTTTTGATTACCTAGGGAATATGAAAAATACATAGCATTTCTAGTGCTTGGATAGTTGAAGTTACCTCCACCATAGTCCTTCAAGTGTCCAATATCAATAATTAGCCTTTTACTTTGAAAGGATTATTTTGGGACATTTTGTAGCGACACTTAAAGCGATGCTTTTTATTTTGATTTGGAAATGAATCTACATGTTACCTCCACCATAGTTCCTCTATAGTTCAAGTTACCTCCACCATAGTCCTTCAAGTGTCCAATGTCAACAATTAACCTTTTACTTTGAAAGGATTATTTTTAGGCATCTTGTAGCGATAGTGAAGCAATGCATTTATTTTGATTTTGAAATGAATCTACATGTTTTCAAACTTATTATGCTAATCTCGCAAATGCCACAACTAGCAAAATATTAAGCAAAACTCACATTTTACAATCCCCGATGGAGATTACCAAAAAAAGTTTGTATGTTTGGCAAGGTGACAATGAGAACAAACTTGATTGCAATAGATAAAAAACCCTAGTACTATAAGTTAAAAAATGTCTAGTAATTTTAGTTTAACTTAATGGTCTTATATATTCAATATGTACAAGTAGGGGAATGAGGCCAAAAAGGTAGTAGCCCCCTAAAGAGCCATTTTTGGGCTCTAGTCCCCATTAGTTGGAATAACAAAACTTTAGATGTACAAGAAAAGGCACGACACCTAAAACAAATGTTGGTGGTAATCTAGAAGACTATTTTATCCATTGCTACTTCAAAAGCCTTGCTTTTTTGTTTTATTTTTTTGCATTTCTTCTTGTGTTTTTGCATTGCTCTCTTCATGTTGATTGGGTTATTCCTTGTCTTGCAAATACAACAAATTGATAAAGAAGAGCTCTTCCCCAAGCAAATTTGCTATGAGAATCTCATATACACATTGGGTATGCTCAATCATTAATAGTCCCTCCTAATTTGAATTCAAAAATAAACTTAAACAAAGTTTAGTGGGTAATTATCTGCCTATTCCATCCATTGCTTACGGAATTGTTGCCTTTGTAGTAGTTAGTGCTTTTGTACTTTGTCATCTATTTTCTTGGTAACATTCTCTTGTCATCATCTCATTATTGAGTATCCAACCATCTCCTTCTTGGGTACCAAGTAATCTCCCTACATTGTGAAGTGTTCTAAATATTGTTTTGTTCAAGGAAATGTCTCCCTTGCCCAATATGGTTGCCATGTGTCACTTGCCTAAGATTTTGACTTGTCCTATGCATGTTGCTAAGTAGTAATAAGTCTTCCCTATCCTCATCCTTGCTACTATGTACCTTGCCTTACTCAATTCTATTGTTTGGCTCACTAAGCCTTCTCGAGCCCCATCTTTGTTATGTACATTGCAATACTCATCTTTAGAGATATGTACCTTGTAGTAGCACGTTGTGCCCTAAGGCACTAAGCTCCCTACCATGCATATGGTTGCCCTAACAATTTGCCACGCTTAATTTCTCAATTGTAAGACAAGGAATCTTAGCATTACCATTATCATATTGTGCTTTTTCTATCTTGCCATGTCTTGATTACACATGTGCAAAGCATGTTTGTTTTCAAGGCATTTCTTTATCTCCCATTTTTATGCTTGAATTTGTTGTGGGATAAATAAGCACATAGAGTTTGTCAATATGGAGGATTCCATGTGATATCTCTTGCACTTTGCCTGGTCAATAAGAAGGTGAACCAACTTGGATCCACATTCCACCATAAAAAATAAGATTATCCAATTTGTCTCAAATTAAGGAATAGCTTAGGTTTCCAGTGATCTACCCATGGAACAACGAATTAAGAAGAGGGTTGGATGTTGTGACTACGCTACTAAGGTAGTTTACCTTGGTGGGTATCTTAGAGATGCTTGGTCCAGAATGAATCTTCTAACAATCTTTATTATGTTTGGTAGGCCACTCTCCATCAACCAAATTTCCAAGGGTATCAGAATCATCCTTTGTTGTGTTTTTTAACACAATTCTCTTATTCACTTCTAGTATGGTTTTATATTGAGTCAATCCCTTGTGTCTTTTAACACATACTTATCTCATTGATCTTTATTGTGTTTTTCAAACATGTCTCTTATCTAGCATGTCGAGTAAGAGGACAAATGTGTGCATGTGATCCAACACTTCTAGCTTGCTTACATTCCCTTTTGTTTTTTAACACATACTTATCTTATACATTGATCTTTATTGTGTTTTAAAAACATGTCTCTTATTTACTTTATAGCATATTGAGTAAGAGAACGTATGTGTGTATGTGATCCAATACTTCTAGCTTGTTTACATTTCAGTAGAGAGAGAGAGAGAGAGAGAGAGAGAGAGAGAGAGAGAGAGAGAGAGAGAGAGAGAGAGAGAGAGAGAGAGAGAGAGAGAGAGAGAGAGATTGATTAACGTCTATGTAAGGCCAATGTGGCATATGAGACAAAATCTAGAGTACATCCATGTCTAATGTCATCTTATCAGCAAGACCTCTCTTCAAGTCAAAGCCCAATCCAATAAGAGGCTATTGTAGGCCAAGGGGAGTGAAGAGGCCTCAAATGGATCACTTTAAAAAGCTTTAGTAGGGGAATGGGTGAGCCAAGCTTGTGATCTAATTGAGAGATGATAGTGAGGACTATCAATGGTGTCATTATCTATCGTAGAAGAAGGAGATGGACCAAGGGCATGGGATGGGTATACAAGAGATTGGGGATGATGGTTGAATGGGTCAAAGGCGAAGAAAAGAGGTTGCAATATGAATGAAAGGTCCATAGAAAAATTGCAATCCTTGAAGAATCTCCTCATGATACGAGGAATCCCCCCTTTGAAAAATAGGGCATAAGGGAATCCATAGTCACATAATTGATATCATCCCCCTTTAAAAGGGATGGGTGGTATAAGGGAACCACCAATGGAGATGATGAAGTAAAGGGTCGAATATGTTGGATAGGTTGTGCACAATTAGAAATTGGTGCAACAATTGAAAAGTATCTCAAGGATCCTTCATTTTGGGAGGGGAATAGAGTTTGTATAGCCCTTTCTTAGCATGTGGTTTTCATTTGATGAAGTTGATTAAAAATGCCACAACCAAGAAGTAAGACCCCTCTTCAAGTAAAAGCCCAATCCACTAAGAGGGCTCAAACGGATCACTTTAAAAAGCTTTAGCGTGGGAATGGGTGAGCCAAGCTTGTGACCTAATTGAGAGATGATAGTGAGGACTATCAAGGGTGTCATTATCTAACATAGAAGAAGAAGATGGACTAAGGGCCATGGGATGGGTATACAAGCGATTGGGGATGATGGTTGAACGAGTCGATGGCGAAGAGAAGAGGTTGCAACATGAATGAAATGTCCATAGAAGATTGCAATCCTTGAAGAATCTCCTCATGATATTAGGAATCCCCCCTTTGAAAAACAAGGGGTAAGGGAATCCGTAGTCACATAATTGATATCATCCCTTTAAAAGGGATGGGTGGTATAAGGGAACCACCAATGGAGATGATGGAGTAAAGGGTGGAATATGTTGGATAGGTTGTGTACAATTAGAAATGGGTGCAACAATAGAAAAGTATCTCAAAGGACCCTTCATTTTGGGAGGGGAATAGAGTTTGTATAGCCCTTTCTTAGTATGTGGTTGCAATAATGGGTCATAAGAAAGTTGTCAACAAATATGGCTTGTTTAGTAAAGACAATGTTGACAATGAGTTTAGTAATGCCAAGTCCAAATCATGTAGGACATTCGAGTTAGAGCTTGAAGATGGATGGTTAGGTAACAAAGGCCAACAACATAACTAGACTCAAATATAATGTCATCTATAGTGGCTCCATACTTAGATGAATGGAGATCTTGGAGTCAATCTCCTTATGGGAATCGTATAACTTTATCTATCATTGTTGATGGTCAGAGTCCTCTTAGAAGATGAGATTGTCAAAGAGGGCTCAATCTCATGGATGTAAATGAGCATTGACTCATGACATTGAGGAGAGGTAGAGGGAGGCACAAGTGATGTAGTTCCATCCTTCACTTCAAGATGAAGATGAGGGTATTTTTACCAAAGTTTTTCCTTGCTTGTAGTGTCTTCGCACAATGTGAACATCGAGGATATCCTTTGTGCTTTTCCCTCGAATCTATATTAGAATGTGAAGGTGTCTTTGATTTCTTCGACTATTACTATTTCCTTTGCTTGTCCTTCATGTGAAGATGATGCCACAAAGGCATGATCTTGTCCTCTAGCTATGCTAGAATCTATCTTCCCATGATACGCATCTTGCTCAAATGGCATGGAGACTAGCTTTTCCCATGTGATAGTATTTGGCATATGATAGGTGAGACTAGTGTAGAACATATTATATTTTGTTGATGGGGGACATGAGAGAAGAGTCACAACAAGGTGCTCGGAAGACACAATCTTACCTAGGGTTGCAAGCGTAGCTCAAATTTGTTGATGTGGTGCTTCAGTGTAGGATAAATAAAGGTAGAGGAAGGCTTTGATGATGAAGCTCCATCCTTTGCTCCTAGACAAAGGTGGGGGTATTTCTACTCGCACTTCTCTTGGGGTGCAAGGTCTTTCCACAATGTTGACACTTGGGGGATATCTTTTGTGCTTTTCCTTGGCATTTGTATTGGAGTTTGAATATGATTGATTCTTGGATTTCTTCTCTTTTCTTTGCTTGTTCTTCACATGAAGATGATGCCACAAATCCATCTCTCTATGTTCTAGTTATGCTAGAAATTGTCTCCTTTGTGATGCACACCTTGCTCAAGCAACATGGGGACTAGCTTCTCCCAAGTGATAGTATCTTGCATACAAGAGGGGAGATGTAGAAGTGTCATAGCAAGGTTCTTGGAAGATGTAATCTTACTAAAAGGAATGCAAGCTTAGTCCAAGTCTCCTTCATTTTGTTGATGTGGTGCTTCATTGTAGAAGAAGTAGAGGTAGAGGGTAGCTTCGATGATGTAGTCTCATCCTTTGCTCCCATACAAAGGTAAGGGTATTTTTATGAGTACTTCTTGGGTCTGAGGTCTTTCCACAGTGTGGACACTCCGGATATTCTTTGTACTTTCGCTTGGAATTTGTATTGGAGTTTGAAGGTGACTTTGATTTCTTGGACTTTTTCTCTTCTTTGCTTGTCCTTCATGTGAAGAAGATGCCACAAAGTCATGGCTCTATGCTCCAGCTTTGACATGTGCAATGGAAGGAGAAATGACACAAGGTATGGAGACTCGAGCTTTTATTCATATTTTTCATTTTTCTCTCATTTTCATTGTGAGTCGAGTACATAGAAAGTATATTCTAAAGTGGTAGGTAAGATACCTTTTGACCTTTAAGTCACTTTACACAAAGCCTCTACTTTATTTATACATACATAGGATCTGACTTAGCTTATGTTTTATTTCTCAACACTTTTCCTCAAACTCAGAATGAGGTTGCAAATACAATATCCCAAGTGCACTTCTAAAGTACTCAAACTTATCTTTACCTAATGCTTTGGTAAAGATCTTTGCGACTTGGTTGTTGGTTTTGACATGTATCAAGTTTATCTCTGTGTCCATAACCTTTTCTTGGATGAAATGGTAGTGCACTTCAATGTGCTTCATCCTTGCATGGTAAATTGGTTCTAGCTAACATAATGTTGTTAATGTTATCATAGTTTATGATAACTCCACCACCTTTCTCTATCCCCATATCACATAATAGTAATCTTAGCCATGCTTGCTTATATGCTGCCAATGCAATATCTCTATACTCAGCTTTTGCACCAAATAAAGCAATTGTGGGTTGCTTCTTGTTGCTCTAACTCACCATGGCTAAACCAAATGAAAATGCATAGATTGGTGGATCTCCTATCCATGATACTTCATGCCCAATCTACATTTGTGTAGCCAAATAATGTACGCTTGATCCCTTTTTCATAAATTAGGCCAAAACTAAATGTCTTTTTTGCATATCTCAAGTGACTTGCATGGTTTTTGCATGAATTGACCAATAATCTCCATTGAATAACTCAAGTCAAGCCTTGTTATGGCTAGGTAGATTAGGCTACCAACCATATTTTTGAACATAGTAACATAATCCGTATACTGTCCAACATCCACTATCTTAATGTTTTGATTCAATGGTGTACCCATTGGCTTACATGGTGTCATCCATACTTCTCTAGCATCTCCAATGAGTATTGTCTATGTACTAACTAAACTCCATGTGGAGTATCTATCACCTCAATGCCAAGAAAGTACTTAATAAACCAAGGTCCTTGATGTCAAACTCCTAGTGTGGCCCATGCTTTACTTCAGCAATCTCTCTCTCTTGATTACATGTAATGATGAGATCATTAATGTAGATGGTTGCAACAATCATCTCATCTTCAATATGTTTGACATAAAGTTAATAATCAATTATGCTTTGTTGAAATTCCATTCTACATAAGAACTTGCTAATTCTCTCACACCAAGCTCTTGGTGCTTGCTTAAATCCACACAATGCCTTCCTCAACTTGCAGACATAATGTAGATATTTTGGAGGTATATTCTTTTGGTTGATTTGTGTATACTTATTCTTACAATATATTATTCAAGAAAGCATTCTTCACATCCATTTGGTATGGTTTCTAGCCATAGATAGAAGCTAATACAACCATTGATCTCAATGTAGTTATCTTAGGCATTGGATTAAATGTCTCTTCATAATTTAAACCATATGTTTGAGTATAATCTTTTGCAACTAACCTTGCATTATATCTCTCTAATGATCTACATGATATGCACTTGACTTTACACATGCACTCGCAGCCAATTGTCTTCTTGCCATAAGTCATCTCAACTAGATCCCATGCCTTGTTCTTTGTTAGAGTATCCATTTCCTTGTCCATAGCATTCTTTCAATCTTTGTTTCCAATTGTCTCTTCAAAATAAGTAGGGTTTATATGTTGAATATAGAATACGATGTATGTATAATGTATCTTCATGAAGCCATTATATGTCAATCTATACATTGGTTGGATGCCTCACTCTATCTGATTTCCTCAATCGAGGTGCACTAGACGATGTCTTAACCATTCTTGCATGTGGTGGAGTATACTTTTTTGCACTCTTTATCTTGGAGTTTTTACATGTGGTATGCCAAACTCATCATCTAGACTCATCCTTTGAACTTTTATCCATAGGTTTATTTCCTTGTGCAATTCTGTATCTTCTTTTGTGCATTCCTTAACTTGACACTCCATGGACTATAATTGCCATTGCTTTCTTCATGGTCTTGAGATATAAACATATTCTCAAGATGGTGATTTCTTTAACCATTATTTGTTGTAATTTTCTTTATATATCCATCTTTTGCTCCCATAGATATCATCTCAACTATATAGCTTTCAATCGATACTAAGACTCATAGTCACTAAAACTCACATCCTTGTGTAGATCTCTTTAATGACATAATCATAATATTTGTATTATTTTTCTCATTTGGATATCCAAGAAAAATGCATTTAATAGTCTTTGGTTTCATATTTTTTCTCAAGTCATTAAGGATATGTACATAATATACACAATCAAACACCCTAAGGTATGCAAATGTAAGTGTCCTTCCATTCATTTTTCATATGGAGACATGTGATGAGTCAAAGTTGTAGGTGTCATGTTGATGATATGAACTACAATATATATTATCTCAATGGAGTAAGTCAATGTCATATGCATTTGATTCATCATTGCCCTTCCTACTTCCACAATAATTTCATTCTTCATTTTTATCACACCATTACGTTGTGATTTATATCTATATATAACTTGTCTTTTGATCCCATGGTCTTTCAAGTAGTAAGAGAACTCATTTGATATATACTCTCCACTATAATTTGATCTCAAGCATTTTAGGTAGCTCCCAAATTGCTTTTTTATCATAACCTTAAACTTAAGAAATCTTTCAAATGCTTCACTTTTATGTTGCAAAAAGCACATTCATGTCATCTTGTTAAAATTATATATGAAAGTAATATAGAACATGTATCTTGCACTCAAATAGATGCTTTGATATGGACCCCAAATATTAGAATGTACCATTTCTAAAGTATAGTCGCCCACTTTGCCTCTCTTTGGAAATGGGAGTTTAGACTACTTACCAAATTGACAAGCCTCACATATATGATTATAATTTACATATCCAAACTATGGAAGTCCATGAATCACCTATCTAAATTGTATATGTTTAAGCCTTTGCAAATTCACATGCCCTATCCTTCTATGTTTTAGTTTGGTATCTCTATCTTGTCCGAACATACATAGAGCTTTGCATGATGGGAGTTCTTGCATCCAAAGCAAATAATATATCTTTCTTTTGACCATGAGTAATAACCTTGCTAGGTTTTTCCTTTTGAATTCTTTAATGAAGCAACTGTACTTGTTAACTCTCACTTGTAACCCTTGATCAGAGCCATTTGACATCCTCAAGCTTATTTTTTGTTCCATCTCTCTAGTCACCAAGATAACATTGTTAATGTGTTATATTGTGTCATCTCCTCTGGTCACACTCTTTAGTTTGTATTTGCTACTTTATATCAAATCATTATGCATGGGGTGTCATATGGTTTGTAGCATCAAATCCAAAAACCAGGCATTCTCTCTATGAGGGGTGTGGTATATTGTCAAGTACATGCTCCACAAAGAGAACCTCTAGGTAATGAATCATCTCTAGATTCATAGCCACCACTACTATATACACTTGCATAGTGACTAAAATGGGTCTTTTCTTTACCCCTAAACATAGCATTTTGCTTATGAAAGCACTCTCTCTCAAAGAAGTGATTAAATTGATCGCAATAATGATATGCACCATCTCTCTATGGACTAGAGTGGCCTCTACCTCTAGAGTAGGATCTCATGTTGTCTCTAGGCATGAAATCACCACATCCAAATGTACTAAGGCCATTTGCAAAGCTATTTATACAACCATAATATGATCCTCTAGATCTAGATGAGTTATAATGGTCTCTTTGATGATAAAATGTACTACCTTGATTTGCCTTCTTTCCATTGCTAAATGCATTAAAGCCTAATTTAATCTCTTCTATAAATAGCAAAGCAGTCAACTCTACAAAATCATGCATAGAGCCTCCTCATAAAAATGGAGATATGAAGGGCCTTGTATACATGTAAAGTCTATTTGGAGTGGCTAATACCAAATCATCATCATCAACTAGTGCATTTATTGAAGCAATCTCTACTTTAGTTGTATCTTCTTGGCCATTGTGCAAGTGCCATACATATTCTCAATGATTTTCTAAGAATCTTTGTATATACTGGCCTTTTCAATGCATGAAATCAATGTTTTTGAGATATATATAGATATTCAATGCAAGTCTTTTTTGTTTTTACATGTCCAATCCTTGTATGCCTTTTTTCTCTCTTTAGTGGGCTCATCAAGTAGTTTTGAGTATGCATCTTCACATGTAATGAGCTCCTATAGACTCTTTTCCATCAATAAATTCTTCATATGGTAGGATCATACATTGTCATTGTCATTAGTCAATTCGTCACCCACGATTTGCGTAATTTGTGTAGTTTTTGACATTATGATGGTTGCAAAACCAGTAGTATGTAATGTGCCAAATCAATATCCAAGCATATGAACAAGATCAAGTATGAACTGCTCAAAATCGAGGCAAAAAAGCATTCAAAATCCCAAGCAAAATATGCAAGTTGGGTTTCATTGCCATGGTTGTCATAATGTGTCCAATTGTAGTCTCATTTGTCTATGAATTATGCCTATATGTCAAACATTAGTTGTTCAGTAAGAAACAATGAAAATGGGGCTCAATTGGTGTTTGTATGACCTTAAAAGCATCAAAATATAGGTTTAAAATTGACAAATTTCATTGTTGTTTTTGTGCAAATTTTTATGTTAGACATGAACTATGAACCAAGTCCAAACCATAAAATTTTTATGGAATTTTGTTGACAATTTTTTGGGCTCTAAATAGCCATCCGAAGCTCACATAGAAACCTACCTTTTGTGCTTCAACATAGCTAGTTCTCTTGTATGATGTGTGAATAGACCAACAATGAACTAGTTTAAAAAATAACTAGTTTAGAGTTTCTCCAATGTGAACTCAAAGTTGCAAATAATTGGCTTATCTTTCATCAATGTGAACATAGCTCAATGGAACTCCAATGTGAAAAGGGCTTGACTTAAGCCTTTGTGGCTAAGGCTTAAAGTCTTGTTTAAAAAAAAAAGTTCTCTTTTGAACTAGGTATCGTGTCGAATCTCTTAGGCTGCTTATGTGGCTTGGCCGCATCAATTTTGTCAAGATTGTCCTATGAAATGCAAATCTATGCTCCAAGCTCTATTATGCATAAACAATCAAAAAGCATTTCTCTCTTCTCCTCTTTATGTCTTATACAAGTCCCCTTCTTCATTGATACGTAGACCTTCTTCTTTTGCAAGTTTCCCTTGAGCTTCTCCTTCACAAGTAGGCCCCCTGATTAAGCTAGTTTTGAGCTTAAGCAGCCCATGTGCTTTCAAAAATTCATACATAAGTTGATTTTAACCCAAAGAACAACAAAACCTTGCTATCATACATAATTCCTAGCCCCCTTTGACTTCCCACATACATTCAAAGTGAGCCACAATGCTTGAAACCCTAGCTCCAATAGCTTTACAATTTGATATACATGTTTCGGGTGGATTACATGAGATTTTATACCTAATTTAATGGTGGACAACAACCTTTAAATTCTAAATAGACCTTGATTTGTCGCGCTCCTCAATCTAAGCTTTCAAAATTGCAGCTCTCGTTCTGATAGCAATTCGAAAGAATAGAAGAGGATGTGCAATGGAAGGAGCAATAACAGAAGATATGGAGGCTCAAGAGTTTTTCTACTTCTTAATCTTTATTCTTCTCTCATTCTCATTGTCAACTAAGTACACACAAAATATCTAGATATGATTTAGCCTATGTCTTATTTCTCAATAATGGGAACTAGCTTTTTCCAAGTGATAATATTCCGTATATGAGAGTTGAGACTGTTGTAGAACATGTGATTACTTTGGTGATGGGAGATGTAAGAGAAGTGTCATAGCAAGGTCCCCTAAAAACACAATCTTATCAAGGGAAGCCAGCTTAGCTTGAATCTCCTCTATTTTGTTGATGTGGTACTTCATTGTAGAGGAACTTGCAAGATAGGTAGATGTTGAAGCTTCAAGTCTAGGGTTATGTGATGCCCAAATGTTCGAATATGGTAAAGAGAGGCCAATCACTTCCAAACCTCTACAGTGATGTGAGTATATCTTACTCATGAGCACATAATTTGCACAACTCAAAAAAAGAAAGGAGTAGGCTTTGGTGTTGAGCTAATCCAATAAAGTTTGTTGCTCTAACATGGGAGTCCACGATAGGTAGGGAAACAAGGATTGCGATGAAATCCCAAATATCAAAAGTGTTGAAGATGCACTTGACTTTGTTGCATTATATATAGTGTGTATAGATAGCACCCTAGTCCTCTCAATATAATGCTATCTTGTGTGCTCATTTGCCACACTTTTGGGGTTCTTCATTTGATCTCTCTCTCTCTCTCTCTCTCTCTCTCTCTCTCTCTCTCTCTCTCTATGCTATTTGGTGTCTTGGGTCTCTATCTTCCACTCTCCCTTCCTTTGGTCTCTTTTGTCTTTTTATAGAGTTCAACATGGCATTATACATAGCGTAGACTTTGCACAAAGGTTAGTTTGTCCCATCTAGCTCTTTTGATGCAAGGAGAGGATAAAAAAGGCAGCTTCATAAGGGGTGTCATAATAGCCAATTGTGGACAATTAGCATGAGAAGATGTAGAATGGAGAGAAAGATATCATGTTGGTTGGGAAGAAACCTGGTTAAGGTCCATCCTATGATTTGTGTCATGGTCAGTATGTTGATCTTGATGGAGTGAACGATGACCCTCATGACATGGTTGCACCAACATAGGAATCCATGGTAGATTGGAGAATAGGTATTGTCACAAATTTGTAAATGTCAAATGTATGAGGATGTGCTTGACCTTGCATGACCATAGAGGGTAGTTCATCCCGTCCAACTTTTTTGATGCAAGGGGGGAGGGAAGGATAGGCACCTTCACAAGGGATGCCATAATAGCCAATTGTGGATTGGTAGCCTTGGAAGATATATAAGGGCAAGAAAGATATAATGGTGGTAAAAAAAGATCATGGTTAAGGTTTGTCCTATGATCAATGTCATCATAAATGTGTTGATTTTGATAAACTAAACAATGATTCTCATGATCACTACTTTGTTGAGTGTTGATCTTCTTAGACTTGTTCATCACTTGGACTTGTTCATCACTTTGATGGTCCTAGCAATCCTAATCCACATGATCCCACATATCATAATGGTCAGCTATAGATGTACTTCAAAAAACCTACAAAAGAACACAAGAAACACTATAAAACTTATGGAGAAATTGACCTAATTAGCATGTTCAGGGTCCCTTTGACTAGTATAAAATAGAGTTGATATGTCAATAGTGAAGATAAGGAGTATCCAAGGTGAAAAGACCAAAGTTTTGTTGGATTATGAGTTTTGATTGCAAAGTGCTCAATGTTCAGATTGTTGATAGAAGCACAACCTTGAACATGTTGAAAATTAATTAGAATACCTTGAAGGATGCTGCCTTGACTTGAATAGGTGATGTGAGTACTTGAAAAGTATCCCTCAACAAAGGAGGATGGTTGCTCAGTTGTTGTGCTAGCCACCTAGCACACTATTGGTTGCCTTGTTTAAAAATACCAAAAATGTAGTGCGTAGCATGTAATGATGACACCCAACTAATAGAACCTTGGATAGTAGCTCTTCATTTGCTTTGGCTCCCACCAATAGAAAGGATGTCGTGTGAGAGTGTGCAATAGAAAGGAAATTGAATAAGAAGTGAGAGAAAGAGAGAGAAAAAATGAAGATTGAGAATGAAGTAGCAATCTGCCTAAGATTGAATGAATAAGAGTGATCTTTGTCAACACCAATACATAGATCTAGGAAGCAGTGTGGGTGCTAGATAGAGGCACAAGATGATGATGATGGAGGTTGAAAAGATGATTTGAATGGGATGATATGGTGGAGTGTGGGGTTGGCTATATGTAGCCAAAAAGAGCGAAAATTGGGCTACCTCATCTAAAAGGGCCAAAATATGGCCAACATGATCAATGTGCCTACTAACTTATGTGGCCATTGTGTTGAAATAGAAATTCATTGGTTCCATCTCTGCTAGAAGTGTTTAAGACATATAGATTGTCAAATAATCATAGTATCAGAGCTCTAGAATTCCTAATCTAACTCAAGTCTAGGTTCATAGGTAGAATATGACCATACTTAATGTAGATGCCTTTTAATAGTAAGAGCAATAAAGAACTTTTGGGCATAGATAAAGACTTTATGAATTTAAAGTATTGGTTTTTGACCTCTTGGATGCATGTACCTCGTCTCCATGTTTAGTTTATCAAAGTTCAACTACCTAATGAACCAAGATGTACAAGGTGCCTTGGTGCATTGCCCTACTAGTCTTTATAGCTATTAGCACACGAGAAAGAAACAGCTAGCATAGTACAAAGCTCTCATTTATGATGTGCACTCTTGTTATGTATATTTGCAATCATTCTCATCCAATGTATCTACCTAGTTCTTGTGTGGACTAGTCATGCAAAGGCAGTAGTGGATGGTAATAGACCCCCCTAAGAGAGTGAGTGTGGATAGTTCTTGTGTGGACTAGTCATGCAAAGGTAGTTGTGGATAGTAATAGACCTCCCAAAGAGTAAGCATGTGGATAGGACCCCTCTTAAATGGGCGTGTTTGAATTCCACCTTTGCCATCTCTGTAAAGTAGCTTTAATCTATCAAAAGATTGACCAAATTGGCAGTGAGTGTCAAAGTCAACTTGTGTGAGAGAAGAAAAATGATAATCTTGAAAGAGTCGTGTTAGTGCAATTGTTTAAATTGAGATTGAGTTGTTTTTTTTTTCATGAAAATGAATTTAAGATAATACAGTTTTTCTTGTGCATGCATGGAAGGCCACTTGATAAGTGTGTTTTGGGACTTACTCTTAAATTCTTTATATCAAGGTTTTAGAAAATGAACTAAACTCTTTTAAGCTACATCAAAGAAGCTTTCCTTTGGATTTGTTACGAGGTTGGTGCAACCATTTATAGGAGATTGTCCTTCTTCATAAATGCTTTTCTATACCAGTCTTTGCCTTTTGTATCATAGTTAGTCATGGTAGAGCATGAGCCAAATTCTCCAATAATCTTGTGTGGCATTCTATAGTCATGAAACCCTTAGTCTCCTCATTTGAGAGACACCTTCTAGAATGTCCATGGTTAGTGCATAAGTCCATAGCTAGTGCATGAATGGTAGCCCTTGGCTTACCTTATTCAAGAAATGGGTTAAGATCAACTAGCCATATAAACAAAATCTTTGACAAGCTTCTTGTCTTATACTTTGTGCTCATATTTTTCATTGTTGCCCCTTCAAATTAATCTTTATTCTATTATGGGGGTTGTTGCTTTGTCATGAAACCCTTAGTCTCCTCATTTCCTTGTGAAGTGAGACACACCTTCTAGAATGTCCATGGTTAGTATGTAAATCCATAGCTAGTGCATGAATGGTAGCCCTTGGCTTATCTTAATCAAGAAATGGGTAACTAGCCATATAAACAAGTTCTTTGACAAACTTCTTGTCTTATACTTTGTGCTCATATTTTTATTGTGTCCCCTTCAAATTAATCTTTATTCTATTATGGGGTTGTTGCTTGAAACCCTAGCTTTGGAGCTAACCTATTGGAATATATCGTTGAGCACATCTCGATAGTGTTTTTCATGCTTACCCCTCTGGCCAAAATATAGCTCATGATCTCTACTTATCTTCAAGAATGTCATAGTGACGTTGGAGCTTATTAATTGATCTACACACAAGGGCATTTGTTGAAAGATCAATACATGTGTGCACATAAGAGATTAAAACTCCAACACCATTTCAAAGCATTCATAACAATCTTCATCGTTCTTTAAAAGTTAGGGAAATATATTTTTGATGGCTTAAATTTATAAACACAAGGTTTCCCCTTCAAATGAGAGAAAGTCCATGGCAATACCAATTGGTAAGCATGAAGTTTCACCATGCAAAAAATTTGATTAAAAAACCACCTTGACAAAGAAAATCACATGATAAACGAGTTCCAATGACATACCTTAGACAAGTCTTTATTGAAGCTAGTATGTCATCATGATCTTGAGCTTGAAATCATATTGTGGGCAAAAAGATGCTCCATTCTTTATAGGCCCTTGATCTTTCAACTTGCAACACATTATTCGAAGCAATCTTGTAGTAAGTTTTAATAATGAGATTGAAACACTTAACTCAATCTTTCCATGATAAAAACATATGATATTGCCATCAATTTGAGATATGGATGCAAAGTGGTCCATTTTTTCAATGTGTAATTAGGTATATAGATATAATCACACAACAACATAGAATACCATGTCCACACTTGACACATGAAAAATACTACTAGATATAATCAGGTAAGTAGTTGATGGAGCTGATGTTGCATGGCATCCAACTAGATACATCGGACAACACTGACTGTTGGCTTTGATGCTAAACTTCTCTGGGGATATAACATATATTGCCAATCGGGCAAGAGTCATGGCAATCATGACAATGGCACCCAAAGAGGAACTCATAGGTGCTTCTGATTAGGATGGAAACCCATCTTGAAATCCATCATGGCCATAAAATCAAAGCTAGTAGGAGCATTGGAGGGCATAGGAGGAATAGAGTGAGGGGCTGAAGCTCGGAGGGAGCAAGATCGTGAGGAAAAAACTTTTCAACCTCAACGATTTTGGTTGCACCAAAGTTAGGAGTTGTGTTCCCTGCACAAGGAGCTACCCTAGCCACATCTATGGTTTGAGCATCACTCAAAGCTCAGCTAACATTACTTGGAGTTATTATTGCCTCTCTTGGTGCACCTTGCTTCTTAGCAGCATCAACTAAACCTTGATCACTACCCACAAATGAAATGCCCATCTCCATAGGAATGATATACCCCGATGCACACAGTGAAAAGACAACATCAAATGCCACTTGACAACTAGTCCCATACTTATAGAGAGCACATAGTGCCAAAGAATAGGGCAGAGAAGAAAACAGGAAGATGGCAGTTGATGAAGGCAAAAAAGAATTGCATAAGCATGAGCTAACAAAGAAGAAGACACCTTTTGTACGGCACGGTGAAGAAGTGAAAAGAATAAAATATTAGTGCCAATGTATGTGCCACATCAACATAGGGATCCACAATAGCTCATAACCACAACACACACCTTGAGAGACCATTCCACCAATGCAACTATTATGTACATCGAAAAATGAAAAAAAAAAGAAGTGGTTCCATGTCAGTGCATGCTTTCAAATACATTGCCAATTGGACCATAATTTGAGCCACCAATGGAGCCGAATTCATAGTTAGGTTGTTGGATAGGGTCGAAAGGCTAGATTTGACGTGGACAATACTAGGTCAGAAGTCTCTTTAGGCTCCTCAGAGCACATGAACGAAAACTAGAGACTTGTACCATAGTAATGCCAAAGTCAAAATCCATTTATGGTATGGGGAAGAAGATGCCCTTGCAAATCCGTTAAGTAAAATGCACTGGAGCACTGAATTACATAACATACAAAAGACCCCTCTCCATTAGGATTTTAGGTCTACCTGGTAATTTCTTGGCGCATATATTAAAGATTAGCATGGCCATCCCCTTTTGAATAATTGCTTCAAAGAATCTGTTTTTGAAGGGTCATAGTGTGTATAATTGTTAGAAGAATTTGTTAGGATATAATCGTACATCTTAAGGGGCCATGGCTTAATGCTTTTGGTACAATAATTTGTTGTAGTTAGGATATACATGTTTCAGGTGGTGTGAGATGTAGAAGGTTTAATCACACCCCCAAAATTGAAGCCCCACTTATCATAAAGCCTAAGGACAAGATAGGATGAAGAGATAAATGAGATTGCACATCTTAATGACTTGACCTTTGGTAGGAATCACATTGTCAAACCCATTTTTACACATCATCGTACATAGTCAGCCAACACACTCAAACTTTCTTGATGGATTTTGTAGATAGTAACTTCATCAGAGGAATGTTCTCTTGAGAGTCCTTGATGAGCTTCAGCTATCATAGCTTCTTGCTCCATAGGCATCACCACTTGCTATAGAATTCGGAAGAGGGTCGAATGATAAAGTTGCCCACGAATGACTTTGAACAACTCCAGAGGGTTAATTGCTTCTTTTGATCCATGGATAAATGATTGGGATCCTCATATAGTAAGAAAAATTAAAGTTTCTTTGCACCAAGTCCAAGGTGGAGTAACAAGAGAGGACTTAACAGTCGCGGGGGGGGGGGGGGGGGGGGGGGGAGATAGTTATTGCAAACAATTGTGCATCTCAGAAGTCATCATCTACCCCACCTAGAACCTCACCTATATGCAAATAGGAGAAAAAATCCTCCACCACATGTTGGACTCTTGACTTGTGTACCGCTCAAAATCCAAACTCTTATAGTTGCAAGATCTATTGAGCTAAGTAGTTAGTAACATTTTGTTGCTTGACCAAGTACACCAAGGTTGAATGATCAACATGAGACACAGAAGGATGACCCAAAAGATAGTGTCAAAATTTCTTCATAGAGCACAACATGCGTATGCACTCTTATTTAGTAAAATAGAATAATTCTTAGCCAAAGATAGTCGCACTGATTAGTATAATAGATTGGATGGAACCAACCTTTACAATCCTCTTGCATCAAGACACTCTGAATGGCACTATCTAATGCATCTACAAAAATATGAAACTTCTTGGCCCACTCAGGAGAAATCAATATAGGAGCTTTGGATAGCATAATTGTGTTAGAAGTATAGCATGAAAACCCTATATAAGCAAGGGTGCACGAGGGAAGGTGAGGTGTAAATGGACTAGAGGATAGGGGAAACCCTAACCCTAGCTCATCCAGTGGCTATATAAATAGCCCTAAGGGTCACTCTCAGTGTACAAGAGAAAGTACCAGTTGTACTTCATGAGCAATTGAATAAGCAAGATCTTCTTCTTGTATGTAAGCTCTCTTCTCCCTCTTGTGCATACTCTTCCACTCTGATATTCCAATAGATTGAAGGTATTGGAATGCCAAATTTGCTTCTGGATCCCACTAAAAAGAAGATTTTGGAACATGAGCTAATTTATTCAAGAGAATGGTCACATGAGCTAATAAATGCAAGTGGTAGCCATGTGAGAAAACTTCCCTTGTAAATCACAACACTACTGATGATGAATAATTTAGAATGTTAGCATGTATCCCTATAGTTACCTTATGTGGATCCCCACCACAATCCCATCTTGAGAAATGACATGTAGGATTAGAATTCAATCTCATCCAGAATGCTATCTAGGTAGGGAAGGGGGAAAATGGATTTGAAATACTAGCTTCATTCAACTTGCAATGATAGTCTACATAGATCTAAAATTTTTAAATCATTGTTAAGGAAAATGACTCTATCGATCCATAAGGCAATGAATCCAACCCAAAGTAGATGATCCAATACTTTTTTGATCAAATTTGCCATGTACAAACTCATCTAATATCATTGTATCTTGATTAGAAGAGCATCATGCTTGAGAGGAATGCAGTGTTGGTAAAATTTGGGGTTTAGTCCCTTCATGTCCCCATAATCTAAGGTAAATAGATATTTAAATTCAATTAGGAGAGCGATCAAACGCTCCCAAAATTCCAACCCTGGTTGAGCATTGATTTTGATAGGCTCTATTTTCCTAGAACCAAGATGTAATGTAGCTAGTTCATCTTTAGTGACTATAGTCACCTTTTGTAACTAGGCCTCAAAATCCCTCTCTTGTTGGAGAACTTCTACCACATCTAATGCTACAATGGCTATTGCATTAACATCTTCCTCCAAAACTGTCATAGCTTTATCGGTACGGAAGGAGGTCCAAGATCCACATCCTTGTTTGTGCTATTGGCTAATTTGAAATATTAATTAAATTGAGAGAGAAAATTAGCATTAGCCATTAGAAATTTTGCTTCTTTGTCATCATCCAATCCCTTGACCATGTTCATTATCTCTATAGTCATTTGTTGACATGCATAGATGGTGGAGGTATCTTATTAAAGGAAAATCACACTTTTTGATGGCCCCACCTCAATGTCAAGTGATCTCGATCCCAATTGTGATTGAGTTCATGCTCACTAAAGCCACAAGGATCTCAATAGAAGGTGATAAACTTTACCTGCTTGCTCCATGGTTCAAGCCACAAACGACACAAAAAAAGGAATACTTGTCACTTCAATCAACATGGAACAAAGTGTCCCTGATGACCGAACTTGTTATTGATTTTCCATTCAAACAAGAATGTGGTTGGTTTCCATTTCGACAACCCAAATCATTTACAAGTAGCCAATGTTATGATATTGAATATTAATTGTTGTCTAGTAGCAAATCATCAATCATTTGTGAAAGGTGAGAAGGATCGAAGCTTGCACTTGGAGAGCTATGGCGGGAGAGAATGAACAAGAGAGAGACAAGAAATAGGAACTTCAACAGTCACAATGTGTGACTAGCCTTCCCCTTTATTCATCTGTCACTAAAAGAATAAAGAATAAAGTGACGGTGATGGGCACCCGCCACCTGCAGTGTGCAGTGGCGGGTATTGTCAGTGTAGTAATATACGGGTGGTTAGGCGTAGGCGCCTTTACCCCCAACAACCTCCCACTTAAAGGTGAATCTGCCCCAGTGAGGAGTGAAAAAAGAAAAAAAAAAAGAAAATACAGCATAATGTACACATGTACAACATGATGAGGAAAGATGTCATCTTATCCCATGTCCATCAATCTCTGGAGGAAGGCAAAGCACTCCGTAGAGAGGCTTTTGGTGAGCAAATTTGCAAGATTTTGGTTAGTCGAGATCTTGACAAGTTAATAGACTTGTTCTCAATGACCCCACGTATGAAGTCATATCTCACCTCAATGTGTTTTGTCATTGCATGGAAGATTGGATTCTCAGCTAGATTCTTGGATAACTAAATAACACTCATAGAATCCAAATGCAATGTAGGGAAAACATCAATACCAAGGTCATGAACCAAACTGCCTAACCATATGGCCTCCTTGCAAGCCTCAGTAGCTGCAACATACTCGGTCTCAGTGGTGGAAAGAGCCTTACACTTCTGCACCTTGGACATCCAAGAGACAACACCTCCAACATATGTGAACACATAGCCAGAAGTGGACTTTCTACTATCTACATGTCCTTCATAATTAGAGTGAGTGTATCCCACGACTCTAGTATCCTGGCTGCCATAGTATATGCATATATCTGCAGTGCCCTCCTTCAACTACCTCATGATACCCTTCATGACTTCCCAATGCTTCTTGCCAAGTGTAGCCATATAGCGTGCCACAACACCAACTACAAAGGCAATATCAGGATGAGTGGCTATCATGGCATACATACACTGCGGATGCATAGGGAAACTTGGCCATCTCGGCCCTCAACTCATTTGTCTACGGACAATCAGCCTCTGATACCTTCACATGAGAGCGGAATTTTGGTGTCGAGAATTGCTTAAAAATAGCTAAAAATTATGAATCTCAAGGGAAAAATATCCAATGTCAAAGGCAGCGGCTCGATCTAGGACGATTTTAAGCGCCAAAGTGCTTTAAAGGTGCCCGAGCGACACTTGTTGATTTTTCATAATTTTTCAGACAGTCGTGCAGGTTGGCAAGACTTACTGGCCAATACAAGATGCCAAGCCGGACGCCCAGGATTTTTCAGAGCTCAATTCCGAGTCTGGACGGGGAAATGGCCACAAAATGGTCAAGATATGAAAAGGTGGACACTTGGGAGGCCAAATTTAAGCATGCCTTTTGAGTTTGGACCCCCCCCAAAAATTTTATGCACCTTATGAAGCAAAAAACGTGGAGAGAGAATGAAGAGGGATGAAAAAACGTGGAAGAAGATGGCGCCCGAAAAATGCGCCATGAATGGATGAGAGGCATCATGGCTGCTACAAACAACCCCCCCAATGGATTATGGGGCTTCATTCCCCTCTGTCTGTGGACTCTATTGCCGCCTCTCGCCTCATGTGGGAAGAAGAAGGAAGAAGAAAGAATGATGGAGGCTTGTCCGGCATGGATCGGATTGCTCCACGGGCTGGAAATGGTGATTTGTGATTGTGTTGGACATGAAGTTTGCTGATTTTCAGATTTGCAGCCATGGACATGAAACCCGAAACACGCAAATAAGCGGTAATTCAATTTTTTCCAAAGGAAATTTGAGATTTCATGGCTTTTGATTGATAAAATGTTGTTCATGTGGGCTAAAAATTGTTTATGTTGCTGTTTTTCATGAGTACTTGTTGATCATAATCAGAAAATCAGAAAAATATGCATCTTGTGGTTCAAAATAATACACTAAAACACGTAAAATATGGAAAATTAAGGGAAAATGATGGTTTTGGGCATAAAAATGGAAAAATGAATAGGAACACCAACTAAATTTTCATTTTTGCTGCAAGAAGGAACTAAGGGCCACAGTCCATAATCTATTTTGAATTTTCAGTAATTAAATAATGCAAAAAATAAGGGAAAATACAAGGAAAATAGAGGAAAATCACTAAAAATAGGGGGAAAATGCATTTTGGGTGCGAAAAATTAATGAAAATTAACAGCAATGTTTGTGAATGTTTGGGGGGATTGAATCATGAGGATTTGCCTCAGTTCAACCCCACCTTCTTATTCTAGTGTGTTTTTCTCGCTTTTTACACATAAAATGATGGCAAAATGCCCTATAAATCTATACAACAATGCAACATTCGATCGATGGGAGGGTAGAGTGGTTAAAATGTGTCTAAATGTGGAGTCAAATGATGAAAAGATTGCTGGCTTTTGTTCCCATGCCATATAGGTCGGTGAATAATTATAAAATAAGAGCCCAGTAGCACGAGGGTTTCCTCGGTGCTAGGTTCGTGCAACGCCACATAAGAACGGTAGTTAAAGATCATTGAAAGGATGTTTTCCACATGTGCACAATATTGATTTTATAATTGTTTGAGCACTTGGCATCCACAATATGCATAAATCATGGAAATATTTAAAGGTATCAGAAATCCTGGATGCACAGCAATTGTTTTCATTAGGACCTTGACCTACTTTGAGTGAGAGACACGACACCCTAAGCCATAGGCTAGTCGTGGGGTCCAGGGGAAAGAGAAGTAATGACAATGGTACATTCCTGTATACGATTAAATGGTACCTTGAGCGGATTTTGTGCGAAATGTTTATATGTTGAGCGACGCATCGAGGGGCCAATCCCCAAGGTGTAGGAGAGTTGCAGAGGGTTGACGGTATTCAGCCGTAGGAGGAACCCCATGTGTATGTGATTCGAGCCTTTTGGCTATGTGAAAGGGACTCCCTCTGAGGAGTAATATTGGGATAGGATCAGTTGGACTACAACGTATTACAAACGCAATGTTTAGGAAGGCAGAGATTTTGATAGACGCTCCTGGCCGCGAGGCCGAGGGGTTGTCTCGTGCGTAGTGACGAGGCCCGGCTAGTGCATGAGCCAGTACCGGCCCGTTTTTAGGTCCATCATCACATAAGAAGGTAATGGACAACCAATAGGCTTCACGTCCTATATGCGAAAGCGCTCAAGGACTTTATGAATGTACTCCCTCTGTGATAAGTAGAGGAGTCCTTGATACCTGTTGCATCTAATGCACATACCAAGTATGTGAGAGGCATGCCCCAGATCCTTTATCTCAAAGCTCTTCTTGAGTTGAGCCTTAAGAGCATCTAGCTCATCATGAGCTTTCCTTGCTAATAACATGTCATCCACATAGAGTATCAAAATAAGCAAAGATCCATCATGGGATTTCTTCATGTACAAGCATGGATCCATAGCACTACGACTGTAGCCCTGTGACTGCATAAAGGCATCGAACTTATGATACCATTTCCTAGGTTCCTACTTCAAGCCATAAATACTTTTCTTCAACTTGCACACTAGGCGCTCCCTGCCAGGCTCTGCAAAGCCCTGAGGTTGCTCCATGTAAATCTCATCATGCAAGTCCCTATGTAAGAAAGCTGTCTGGATATCCATTTGATACAAGTCTAAGTTAAGCTGTGCAACCAAAGCCAAGTCTAAGAGCATGGTGGTCATCTTAACCACATGAGAGAAGATCTCATCAAAGTCAACACCATGCTCTTGCTTAAAATCCTTTGCTACCAATCTAGCCTTGTATGCCAGCTTGGGGTGTCCAGGGGTACTTTTTAGCTTGTACACCCACTTGCATGGTAGAGCCTTCTTGCCAGCAGGTAAGGAAACCAAATCCCAAGTCATATTCTTATGCAAGGAGTCTATCTCAGACTGCATAGCCCTCTCCCAGGAATGACTGTTACCCCTGCACATAGCCTCATCATAGGTGAGAGGCTCTCCTGCATCTGCAACCAAGACATAGTGCATGGAGGGCTCAAATCTGTGAGGTGGGTGTCTATCTCTAGTAGGACACCACACTGCAGGCTTTGCTGTCTACCCAACATTCTATCCAACACCATGGCCATGAGCATCTGTTGCTGCTATAAGTTGTCTAGCTAGCTATACAGGAGCATGTGGCTCCTCTTGAAATATAACCCTGTGTATCTCCATGACTCTCTCAGGTTGTCTATGTATCTTGTCTTCATGGAAGACTACATCATGACTACGGATGAATTTCCACGCTTGCGGATCCCATAGACGGTAACCCATCTCTCCTGCATCTCCATAACCAATGAATATGCATTTAATACGCTTTAGGATCCAACTTGTTACGCTTGTCCTTGGGCACATGGCAGAATGCCTCACATCCAACGACATGTAAATGCACATAAGAGGGAGGCTTTCATGTCCATACCTCCTTTGCAGCCTAAAAATCAATGGCACTACAGGGTGATCTATTAATGATATGCACGATAGTCATACTTGCCTCAGCCCAAAAGTGTTGGGGTAGGGCTGCATGGCTAAGCATACTATGAACCCTTTCCTGGATGGCCCTATTCATCTGCTCAGTGCCATACCATTCTGGGGAGGGATGGAAGGAGCGGTCAACTAATGCTTAATACCCCTCTCATCACATAATTGTTCAAAAGCACGTGATACATATTCACCCAGACTGGTTTTCTACCAAAGCATTTTAGCCTATGCACCTAGACTGGTTTTCTACCAAAGCAAGCCATCTCTGAAAAACTGCCAAGACATCATACTTCTGCTTTATGGGATAAGCCCATACCTTATGTGAAAAATCATCTATGAAGGTAACAAAATATTTTGCACCACCCAAAGGTTGACAGGGTATGTGCCCACAGACACATCCGAATGTACCAAAGCCAAGGGCTCACTTATGCATGACATACCAGACTTCTTATGCATAGACCTAGTTTGCCTGCCATAAAGACAATGATCACAAGAATCAAAATGAGAATAGTCAAGGGGTGGTAAGTACTGCAAACCAGAAAGCATTTTCATTCCCTTAACAGACATGTACCCCAAACATGTATGCCAAAGATATACACGAGGTAAAGACCCCACATGCCAAACATGATCAAATGTAGATCCAAAAAAAACTAAGGGGTAGAGGCTGCAAGCCTTGGCACCTCTCGCAACCAAGCACAAGCTTGCCACGAGTAATCTTCCATGCAAAGTCTCCAAAAGATACATGATATCCTACGTCAAGCTATCCATCGGACATGAGACTGTGTGTCAATGCATGTACATGACATACATCATGCATAACAAAACTGGTACCAGATGGAAACTACAGCCTAACATCACCAATGCTGACAATGTCAAGAGACCTGCCATCACCCAAGCGCATAGAACTCGAAACAGAACGGTATGAATGGAACCACTCTCGGTAAGGTGTCACATGAAAGGATACACTTGAGTCCAAGAGCCAACATTGTGCATACATAGAGTGTATCTCTGACATATGCGAAGCACTAGATGAAGCTATTGCAAGGATATAATCCCCATCACTATCCTCGGGTTGCATAACATTGATCTCTTGAATTTTAACACTTGACTTAGCAGATACTATGGTGCAATTAGAAGAATTTTCTTGCACTCTCTCTTTCCCCTTGTCTTTGCGCCTTTCATTACACAATTCAGGACATTATGACCTTATGTGGCCTTTTTTCCCACAATGATGACAAGCCAGATTTGCATTTCTTCCACGAGACTTACCACGCGACTTGCCATGTGACTTGGACTAGGATTTCTGCGAATCTCGTCCATGGCCATTACCACAGTCATTCTTTGCATTTCCATCATGTTGGCCTCTAACTGTCAAAGCATGAGACACACGAGAGGCATCCAAATTCTTATGGTTTATCTCTTCCTACAGAAGAGAGCTTTCAATATCAGATAGCTTCAGAGTAGTGGAAGAAGCACATAAGGTAGTGCAGAATAAATCCAAGACTCATTAAGAGTTCCAAGCAAGAACAAGGGAGTGACATCCTCTTTGAAATCAATGCCCTGTAAAACCAAGTTTTTAAGAATAGCATGAAACTAGCTCAGATGAGTTGACATGGTCACATTCTCTTCCATGTGGAGATCCATAAGCTATTTCAGCCAATACATTTGACTTGCAGGACTTTGCTTGTCATAGAAGTTCTTGATCTTATCCCAAGGCTGCCAAGCACTCTGTGCTTCCTTAACCACATTGTAATGCACATGTTCAGTGAGAGACAAGATGAGGGTGGACTTGCATAACTCATTAAGCTCCATCCATTCATCATTAGTCATAGTTTCACGCTGCTCCCCACTCAACCTTAGTGGCTTTATTTGCGATTTCTACACCAATACCTACCAAACTTGGCTCTTCCAATAGGCATAATTTGTACCATCAATCTTAATGATGTTGAAGATAGCACTGTCAGTGGAAGAAGATGCCATATTGCAAACTGAAATAGTACATACAATTCAAAACTGCTTGTTGTAAACTGTAAAAAAGGACAAAAAAACCACCAAAACTAAGGAAAAATGGTGAGAAACGAGCATTTAATGATGCTGCCCACCAAGTATCATCAAAAGTATATCAAACCAGGATGATTCAGCATAAAAATTCCATGTTAGTCCATACATAAATGTTTGCTATTATAAATTTCAAAACTGTAAAAATAAGAGCTGATAGTGCCAAAAGCGGACCCCAAATCAATCAAATACTACCAGGTCCAAAGCTGGTATCATGCGGGCATATCATAGGCATATGACAATCGATAATAATGAACCAACACCCAAGCATGTCATATAAACATCTGCCAGTGAGTTGGTACACCCCCCAATCAATGAAGTAAAATGTACCTGCCATTGCCAAGACTTGACACAAGTAGGTGTCAGCTCACTGGAAAATGGACCCAAGTTAGCTCATAGGCAAATATAGTGGACCAAACAGTAGAAGCCAAGCATCATCCAAAGTGAAGATCCCAATAGTCTCAAGTATCCAAAGTACTCAATAGCATAAGCCGCCTGCTCAATGTCTCTCAAGTATCCAAAGACACTCCCACTGGCATAAAAGCCATAAGTGTCAAGCACTAAAGCTCAACAAAGGCATAGGAAAGCACCAGTGAATAGAATATCCAAGATCAGGCATCAATAAGACATCATGAGCATATAGGATCTGTAGCATCCATAGACATAAAGTACATCCAAACTGTAACTCTAACAAGCCAAGAAATAGCAAACTAAGCTCTGGGCAATCAAATGTCAAGCCCAAGTAAGCCGCAGTAGCAATCAATTCCAAGACAATGTAGCTAGCATGTATAGAGATGGCATAAGCCAAGCATATCAAGATCGGTCAGACATAAGCAAAGTACATGCCATAATTACATCAAAGATGGAGATCCAAATGCTATGCAAAGTGAGCTCAAGCTCAACCAATGATCCGAGAGAAAATCCAAGCTCTATGTCGATCCCCAAGAGTCACTACATCAATGTATACATCCAAGACATAGCTCGAATCCAATAGGCATATCCAAACATAAGTAGATAAGCTTTAGTCTAATGTGATACAGTAGTAATTTACTACTCAGAATTGAGTATTTGCAGCCCTTAGATCAGGCCAAAGTCATGGCAAAGCACTAGCATTACATCCACCAACCAATAGGCATCAATGGCATAGCAAACAGCATCAAGTGAACTATAGATGAGCTCCAATCTTCATGTAAAGGTCTGTGAGACAGACATAAAGAGCACATCTATTGTATACATATAGTCAAGGAGGAGCTCACAAACAATGCCTCAAATCAGGCTCAAGAATTGGAAGACATCAACCATTATTGCCAAGTGTGCCACAATGATCTATGAGCAAGGCATGACCATCATTTGATTTGGGGAGCTGCTGTCCACTTCTACCTACAATAGGTGTTGTTCACGTGAGCCACTGGAGTCTGCTGCTACTATAAATGGTGTGATTCAAGGTGCTCAAGGGCTTTACCAAGTGTCAAGGGAGGCACACAAGAAGCCTCAAGTAGCCATAAAAGGTCTATGATGAGATATGAAGCACGAAGCTTCAATGGTGCCACCCCCTTTCTCTTCTCAGACTTGTAGACCTGTGAACCTGATGAAATCCTGAAGCAAATGAAGAAATATCTTTGATGCAATGCCCTGAGGGTGCCCAAAGGGGTTGAGAAGATGCTTGAGAAGCTGGGGAGTGATGAAAGCTCAAGAGAGTCAGCTATGGCTGCCGGGAAGGAGACCCAATGAGTGTAGGTAATGAAGGAGTCACGAACCAAGCTCAAGTAGTCATGAATCCAAGATTTGATACCAATTGAAAGGTGAGAAGGATCGAAGCTTGTACTTGGAGAGGTATGGTGGGAGAGCA
The DNA here is from genome assembly GCF_053477565.2 of Lygodium microphyllum. Classification (NCBI taxonomy): domain Eukaryota; kingdom Viridiplantae; phylum Streptophyta; class Polypodiopsida; order Schizaeales; family Lygodiaceae; genus Lygodium; species Lygodium microphyllum. Next base: position 119,391,392 of record NC_141145.1, read on the forward strand.
AGAGCAAGAAAGAGAGAGACAAGAAATGGAAACTCCAACAGTCACAATGTGTGACTAGCCTTCCCTTTTATTCATATGTCACTAAAAGAATAAAGAATAAAGCGACGTTGATGGGCACTTGCCACCTGTAGTGTGTAGTGGTGGGTATTGTCAGTGTAGTAATACATGGGCAGCTAGGCGGAGGCGCCTTTACCCCCAACAATTGGACCCTAGCAGCACATTGAAATCATTGAAATAGTAGGATTGGATAGAGGTCCTTGCAACATCGGTTGACCTTGAGATTTCTTTACTTCATTTATTAGAACTATTGTTCTCATGGCTACCACCTTAGGTATTGGAAGACTAGGTCAATTGGGATGTAGGGGTCTGAGAAGATGATCTTGAATGGAACCAATTCTAGGAGTTAGCTAAATCAAATATTGATATAATAAAGTGGCATAGCTAGTTTTACTAGTGGGGCTTGGGATCCCATTTCATGCCATAGTCCTTTGGATTGCGATCTTCCATTAAAAGGGTAATATTTTGTGGATCAAACATGGCAATTAGAGCCATTGTAGAATATTTTGCCAATGCTGATGCCAAACCACTTCGTAATATGTAGAGGAAACTCCCATTGACTTATTTGGGGTTGACTTCACTCTTTTCCTATAATGAGTAATCACATTCATAGTGGGTTAAATAGTTTCTTCAACACTAGCGTATCGATTGAAGGCATGCATGTCTTTTCTTGCTCTTTCTACTTTTTAGCATTATATGCTTGCACATTTGGACATTTTACCCCACTATCGACCTTCCTACATGCAAAAAAACCATTGTTTCTTTAATAATCGAGGGGCTCCCTAGCCACATCCACCTTGACCACCTTGACCCATGTGAGGGGTGGGAACATCTTGTTGAGCATAAGAGACTATTGGTGTAGACATCCTAGATAGCTCTCATGAATTTCAAATGGTAGGTGCATTTATCCTTGTGCTCTACCAAGCAAGTGGACTACACATTGTATTAGCACATCTTCATTTTATGAGTAGTAGTTTTGCAGATACCACACCATCACTGATTGAGATTGCAATCTATTGCCAAGTGGCCCACATGAAGATATTAATCCCAATTTTACGAGTACTACCATTTGAGAATTTCTTGCTCTTGTCCTTCCTCTTGGACTTTGAGAGCTTCTTCCCATCATCGGCATCCTTATCCTCTTCATCATTACTACTATCATCCTCTAGGTCTATATTTGAATATGAGTCATTATCCTAAGATTTTTGGCCTTTGTTAAGGGATTTGGAGATCTCTTGGACTTCTTGTTAGAATCACCCATCAAGATGTGTTCCACCTTAAGTGTTTCCTTCAAAAAATGATCCAAATCATGATTGGCTAAATTTATAGTAGTCAAAGCTACCTGCAAGGTACAAGACAAACCCAAGATAAATAGAATGAAGCATTGTTCCATCATATTTATTATTGGCAATTTGTTGGGGCAAAATGCAAAATTGAGGTGTATAGATTTGAACATCATGATTTCCTTATTTCAAGCTCTATAGTAGATGCTCCAATTTTCGAGGATCAGCCCAATCTTGTTGAAATCGACTCAAAAAACTTGTCTTAACATCCTCATATATGTTCCATCCTTGCTCATCCACTAACCATGTAGCATCATCCTTCTACATGGTAGTTTTAAACATAGTGGCTTGTTGGGCCTCATCCATTTGACCTAGATAATCAAGCCCATAAGCCACCTCAAACTGTCAGATGTGAGCATCTGGATCCTACTCCATAGTGCCATAAAGTTGAGAAAAAGGAACCTGTGCCACAACCATAGGAGGGACAAGAGGAGGGGGAATAGGCACATTGTAAGGTGAGATAGTCAAAAGAACTATCAAAATAAAGGATGGAAACATCCCAATGGGAAAGGTTTAAGGGTGTAGAAGGAGCAATTGGCCATTCTTGACTCCACCTTGTGAACAAGAGACTACAAGCACAACCAAAGTCGGACTAAAGATATTACAAACACCAAGAGGAGCTATCAAAATCTAGAGTGCCCTCATCATCACCAAAAGAAGCCATAGGTGTCACATACTTTGAAGATGCCAAATGTTGCCACTCACACTTGATGCACCAATCATCACTACCAAAAGAAGCCATAGGTGTCACCCACTTTGAAAATGCCGAATGCTATTGCTTACACTTGGTGCACCAATCACAAATCAAAGTAAGTAGTGGAGGTGGTAGACCTAATATTGGGTATGCATGCATATCCACGGTTGGAGGATGAATCATTGTAATTGCCAAGTGAATTGGGTATAGATATCATTATAGAACACCAAAGAACACCATATCCATATCCAACACGTTATAAAGGCCATTAGAACATAAAGAGTAGTTCACTATGTCGCATTATTGAATGAATAGAAAAGAAGATAGAATGGAATAGGAACACCATTGCTATATTCATTAGGTTCATGCAAGAAATCTTTGGCCATGAACCTTAGTTGCACTCTATCATGCTTGGGTCCTATTGTTATAATTCCATGTGCCATCTTTGAGCACATCGAGATTGCAATAACCAAGGTCTGCCCAAAAGAATTAGGTAGGAGGTAGCTCCTTGAATAGGTTGCACTACTAAAAAGCTAATGCTAAAGTCCAACCCTATGATCATATTTGAAATGTGACATAAAAGATCTAAAGATGCCACATTCCACTAATCAACCAAATGTAAAACAATACTTGGTATTTACTTTTTATCACCCAACCTTAAGCATTGTTTCTTCCTTCATTAAATTAATTGTTGCTCGACAATCCATCAAGCTAAGCCCCAAATATCATATGATTCATCACTTCCATGTCTATAACTGGAGCCCCATGGATCTAAGAATAAATCAACGATCCTTACAAATTGGACATTTTTAGTCATATTATCACCCTTTGTATTTGACAAGACAGTCATAGCTATACTTCTTTTAGTGCTTCGCACTGCACTAGTTTGTGATATAACTCTCTTCTACAAGTAGGGGTAATTTCTAGCAATTGTTGCAAGTTAATAGACAAGCATAAACTTTCTAATTCATCCCATACATCAAAAGATTTCCCTATATCATTGTTATGATCTTTAACTGGTTTGGAACATCTCAATCTTTGAGAAAATGGAGATACTTTCTCCTTAATCTTTGGAGAATTTAAGGGAATTGGAAAAGTAGGTTGATCTTTTGAATTAGGTGGAGAATTTGTTGCTTCTTTCTCTAAATGATGATCTTCTAAATGTTTTGATAGGGTGCTCTTCTACATTGGAATCCCAATCTCGTCATCATTGTTAGGTTCATGCAAACCTAGACCCTTTTTCTTCTCTGAAATAATTATTGATTTGATTGGGAATGTGTGATTGCCCCAATTAGTACATTCGAGTTAAAGGTGACATGTTTTTTCTTAGTTAGTCTTATTTCCAAGTCCTCTACAATTTCTACTAAGTTTGCTGCCAAATTAGTAATGCCTTTACCCTTATCTTGGCTTTATGAAGATGTGCCACTATGAAAAATCCTTTTCATAATGGTCTTCACGACTACTCTTGGAACACAATCCTTTCTCTTCTACTCATCGAGGCAAAATCTAGCCATGTGTCTAGGTTGCTCTCATCTCCAATACACTACTATTGTTCTCGAATTATTATTTCTTCTGAAATTAGGGTTTCTATGTGGTGAGGGCCTCCTCTCATTTTTAGAATATCCTCCATGTCCTTGATTCCTTTGTATTGGAGGTTTACCCTAACTAGTCATATCTCTAAGTATAAATGGCATATTAGGAGGTCCTATTAGATAAGTCACGTTTTGACTATCCATATAGTTATAATTTGTTTGCATTTGGACTACTTGTTGTTATAGATGAGTTTTCTTAACCCAACATTGATCTTCTACATGATTGTTTCTCAAATAATTCTCATAAGACAAATTCCTTGGCTAATTAGGGATCGCTCTACTTGGTGTGGGGCATTCTATTGCTAAGTGATCGAAACCATGTCATTTTTCACCCGGGCCTTGGTGGTGTGGGATTCCTTTGACTAGATACCGAGTTTGGTCCCATTGTACTAGTAGATTGGCCAACATTATTAACTCTCTTCACATTGGGGTTTACATAAACTAAAATCTAATTTTTAATGTCTACTAAAGGTTTGGCTATCAGCTCAGCCACCTTAAACTCATCTAGACTTCATCCTATGGATGCAGTGATTATTGATTGTGAGGGATATATTGGGGATACTAGATACGGATTTAATCTTGAGTATGAAATTGATGATGATGCCACACCTACACTTGTTATATATGCAGCCTAAGGAGCTATTGGATCTCCTATGTATGGCGTTCTAGCTACCATGGATGGTGACATTCTTGAGGGAACTAATCTAGGGTTAGTGTATACCCCTTCCTCCTCAATTGTCCTGATTGAACTTCCTCCCACCATCATGCTTTTGTCTTTGCATCTACTAAATTTGCTAGCTGCTTAAGACTTACATGTTTCCTAATAGTTTCTTGTAATCTCTTAACAAATTTTCATTTTTGCATATCTTTAGAGGGGGCACTTTGTCCCATTTTCCTAATCAGTGTCTCCATCTTTTCACTGTAATTTTCCATGCTTTCTCTTGGGTTTTGTGCTAGATAGTCAAACTCTAAACCTAAACGGTTATGAAACCCTTGCCACCTAAACTTATTTAAGAATGCCTCTCTTTACACTACATAAGTAGCCCTTGTGCCAATAAGAAGGTTCCACACCACAAGGTTTCCTTGTCCTTTAGAGTTGTTGGGAATAGATAAAGTTTTAATCATAAACAATAATCTCATTTGCTATACATGTCTCTTCAAACTACTGGACATGCATATCTAGATCATCATCCTAGCGACTATAATATTGTGTGAATCTATAAGTCACAAAGGTGCTCTCACAGTCATATATAATGCTCTTAGTACTTCCTCTATACCTTCAAAAATTGGAACCAACTCTTTTGGGTCAACAAATAGTCTACTAACACCTAAATATTTTGTAAAGTTATTTATATTGTTATCCTTCATTTTATGATTAGTGAGTTCATGCGAGAAGCAAGTTTTTGGAGTGAGTTTTTTTTGGCAATCTCCAATTTTATTCCACATAGTCCACTTGGTCCTCTTTTTCATTTGGACATATATCAAGTACCATTGTTGCTTCTCCATTGCCACCATCACCACCACCACCACCACCACCACCACCACCACCACATCTTACTCTCCCCCTCATTAGAACCACAACCAATGCTCCTCCCTCTCTTCTCATATATTGGGGACCAACCACTGACATCTCACTCCCTCAATAACATTACCACCACTAGCACCGCCACTACCACCACTACATCTTACTGTCCCTCTTGTCAAAGTCGCAACCAATTTTCTTTTCTCTCTCTCTCTCTCTCTCTCTCTCTCTCTCTCTCTCTCTCTCTCTCTCTCTCTTATGTTGGGGACCAAATATCTATATCTCACTTCCCTCAATAACATCTCCCTCCCTCCCTCCCTCCCTCCCTCCCTCCCTCTTGTGGAGACCCACAACATGCATCTCCCTCTCCTCCCCCTCAATAACATCCTCTCTCTCTCTCTCTCTCTCTCTCTCTCTCTCTCTCTCTCTCTCCCCTAACCATCTCATCTCTCTCCCTCTCCCTCTCTCTCTCTCTCTAACAACACATTAATCACTACATTAAGCTTTTGTGATTAATTTGTATAATATTATCACAATGTTAGTGGTTGAATTATACATACATAAGCAATATCACACTCACATATACATTCACATTTTTCTCTCAATTATTTGCATGAATATTATAATTATATCATGATGTATTAGTACTTCAATTATTGTGTATAGATGAGTAAAACCAAATACACTTACAATTCTCTCTCTCTCTCTCTCTCATATGTATCTCCCTCTCCTCCTTTTGAATAGTAATATATATATATATATATATATATATATATATGTGTGTGTGTGTGTGTGTGTGTGTGTGTGTGTGTGTGTGTCTTTTTCACTTCCAACTCTGTCATGTATCATCTCTCTCTCTCTCTCTCTCTCTCTCTCTAGCAATGTATTAGTATGTTACAGCCCAAATGAAAGCCCAAGGAAGCCAAGACATAAAAGACCCAAAAAGTTGGAAATGGAAGATAGCCCAAGATGAGAAAAGTGGAAAAGAAAGGCAAGCTAAGAAAAATGTAGGAAAAGCCTTAATGCAAAAGAAAGTGTATAATAATCAGTGCATCGAATATGCTAGCAAAGAAAGTGCTGGACGCATTGTAATTCATTTTGTAAAAGAGTACCAGGCTTCCTCTTGTGCAATTTGTAAATGTAAATTGGCATGGGTGAAAGAACCATGAAAGGAGGGAAGAACTAAGGAAAGAAGACCTTGGCCAAAATGATTGGTCATGTAAAAAGGAATGGGTGCCCAAAAGAGGAGGAGGGCATGTATAAAAAGGCAAAAAAGGAGTGGAGAATATCATTCTTGTGTGTGGCCAAAAGTAGCTTTCTTCTTCTTCTTCTTCTTCTTCTTCTTATCCTTATTCTTCTTGCTCTTGCTTGTGGTGCTTGCACTTGAGAGAGGGAGTGTGAGAGTGTGAGAGAGTGAGTGTGAGGGTGAGAGGCTGCGGTGGAGAAGCTCTTCATCTTCTTCTTTCTTCTTCTCTTCTATTTTCTTCTCTTGTCTCACATGCACGACAATGGAGCATAGAGCTTGAGGATCGAGCTCACTTAAAGCTTACACTTGTATTGTGGAACTACTGGATTGCGTGAAGGAGGAGGTAACTCAATTGGCAGGTGCGAAAGCGCATACAGCTATGTGAGAGGTAGCCATTGCACTTGGCTTGAAACGCTTGAAGCAATAAGTGGTCCGTGGGTCTTGGCGGTTGAGTGAAAGCTTCCACATTTTGATTCTATTGCTGGGACCAATGGATTCAAGCTTGATTGCTTGCGTGCTTCGAAATGAGTAACAAAGTAGGAGTTCAAGTCTGAAATGACACTTGGTTTTGGGTAGTAGGAAGCAAGGGAGTTGGAGGCCATTCAATCCATTTTGTGGATTAGTTTAGGTGTAGGAAGCTTTTTGTGCATTGGTTAGGATAAGCATTGTGTATTTTGTATCAGGTTTGGGACACTAAGGTTTGGAAAATAACGAAAATTAAGGAAAATATAACTCTCTGGATAATCATAAAACAGGAAAACAGGGGAAGAAAGAAATAAGAATTTTCATATCTAGGAAGGAAAAAAAAACAGAGGTGAGGGAAGGAGTGAACACAAAAGGGGAACAAGGGGGAGAGAGAGCTCATTTGCATTCAAGGATTTTGAGAGAGAGAGAGCTTGCGAGAGAGGCCAAGAGTTATAGGTTTCTAGACTGCATTGCTTACGATCCTTGGTTTGACGCATTCAGCCCTACTAGGTATACTTGAGATCCCTGTTGCAATTTATAGTGTTGTTCTGGAATCATGGTTGCATTGGTTAACATGCATTAAGTGCAATGGAAGCACATTTGTGCCATTCAGTGAGTTTGCACACCGCTTAGACAATGACCGCAGGCCTCGAACGACTGAGTCTTAACCGATGAGCTCGGACGTCCGAGCCACTTAAGTGTCCACTCGGATAACTTGGCCTCAATTGGCCACACTCGGATGAGAACAACTTGGCCTTGGACGACCGACCATTGATATTCGGCCTCTGATGGCCACCCTCGAACACTCGGATGGGTGCACTTTGTCCTAGTCCGAGCTCGGACCGCTCAGATGTTTGAGTCAAACCTAAATCCTATTTGATTGAGCTTTTTAACCTTCCAGGGGCTAGCTAGGGCCTGCTCCAACCGACTAGTAACTCAGCTAGAGTCCGAATTTGTAAAGGAACCCATAGAAGTGTTTGTACCTAGAAAAAGAAGGAACCTTGACTTAGCAGTCCGTGGGGACCCAAAAGACCCGACTGCTGCTAATAACTGATTAGAGACCTAGGGTGACTCATAGGGTTGGATGCCTAATAGACCAACTATAGCGACCTGTTAAGAACTTAGGCTCAACCGGTTATGAGTAGTCAAAACCCCTTCTTCTAACTGCTTCAAGAGTAGAAAATAGATTGAAGCAGTTAAATCCATTAAAGGGCACACTCGATAGTGTAGGCGTGTAAGCATGTATGGAAACTAGAAAGCCTGATTTTGCACATCGCACATCACGATGCATTACTAGAGTATAAGTGTTGCACAATTATGAACTGGTGGATGAACAAGGAACACACTAAGGGAATTAACCTAAACACGAACCCATGATAGGAGTACAACCCTCGGAATAAGAAGAAAACTAGAAAACCAAGGAGAAAGACATAGGGGGGGCTAAACCCTCATATCATCAAGTGAAGGAAAGGCTTGCCAAGATTAGGGATACATCTATAGCTGACTTAGTTGACCTTATAAACACACTAGGGGGTTAAGAGAGGAAACTACTATGGCAAGCACTAGCTTGAATGAGAATAGCCTAGACCTTGACCTTGACCTTAACATGGTTGAGCATCCCGATGACATCCAATGACTCGTCACACAATACGACTAGCAAACAAGGATAATGCACCATGGTAGATTAGTGGGCAGACATTGTAACTAACCTTGAGGAAGAGAGAAGCCTGGCAAAGATGGCATTGCAATGCATGGAAAATTATAGTCAAAAGCAAAGGGCTCGAGTCTATGCGCCATGAGAGGGAGCTCAATGAGGTTGGGAGGATCCTAGCCATATCGGGTAGGAATAGAACGAGAGGCAATGCCGATAGGGAGAGAGTTTTGGAATCTAATCTTATGCTAAGAAAGCTACTCACTAAGAGATTGCTAGATGCTACTAGCACTGAGTAGAGCACGACAATCTTGGCAGCATTATTGCTAGTCGGACTGGGAGTTACCCCAAATGCCACTAGCTAAGTGAAAATACCCATAGTTGCAAAGAAACTTGATAAATACCAAGCAAGAAATGATCCTTATAGCTTTGTCAAGCAGTTTGAGTAGGTGTGTGAGGCTAACAACCTCATAGACTCTGCTTAGCAAGCACATGCATTCAGTCTGTGCCTAGGAGACAAAGACTTGGTTCACAAGTCTAGATAATGCTAAACGTAATGACTTCACCTAATTGAAGGATCTCTTCATCAAGAGTTCTCAAAGCCATGATACTTAGATAACCTCATTGTTAAGCTAATGAATTTTAGTCAAAAGGACAAAGAGGACATACAAGACCACATTACCCATGTAAGGAGTCTCTACAAGAGGATACATGTAGCTGACTGATCCAATGAGAGAGCAGTATCTAATGTGTTCATTAACGAAATACGCAATGAAGAATTATATAAGGCCATGGCAAGCAACTCGAACATACAGAGGGACATGCTTGTGAGAGTCTTTGAGGAAGCCATACTAGTAGACAACTTGCTTATGGAGAGAGGCTCTCGAACAACTTGCAGCAACTAGTGAATGAGCCATCTCTACCAAATAGGAGAAAGGGAAGAGTATTGACCATACCCAAGCTATAGCTGACCTAAAAGCAAACATGGCTAGATTGCAAGAGTCAATACAAAGACCTATGCCACACCACATGCAATGCGTACACTGTGGAGGAAATCACCTACCATCTGAATGTCTCGACCCTAGATCAAGGCCTTGTGCCAATTGTGGAAGATTCGGGCATGATGTCATGCACCGTCGATTGCCAAGACGGTTGCCTTACCAACAACCTTACACCCATGTAGTCATATTATCCAATGGTTAGACAACCATATTTCGGAAGGGGAGCCCCTTTAGCACTCCCCACTCCCTACACCCAGTGATTCAAAGCTAGCTGCACCAAGGATAGATATCAACTCTACAGGGATCTCTAGACCTCCTGCACCTATTATTACCCATCCATCGAGCGAAGCTCCACTACACTTTTTGTGGAGGAACCCCTAGAGGAAGATTCTTATTTGAATCCTTATGTTTCTTATGATGAAGAAGGAAATCCAATATTGATGGACTATAGACCCATGCCTGTCATGGCCTTAGGTAGAGGAAGAGGTAGAGGCCTAGGAGGAACTTAGAACCAGGGACCCATAGCATGTTGGACATGTGGTCATCCAGGGTGGCATATCTCATCTCGTTGCCGTGAAAAGGAGCAAGCAAATAGAGAGAAGGCTGATTTGAGGTGCCCCAAATGCGGAGTCACACATCTATTCACAGATTGCCTAGGGGAACCCCTCCACTAGCTCGGTAGTTGTGCCATTTGTGCCGCTTGGGTTTTTTTGTGTTGAGTTGTATGACACCGGTGCCACACCTATACCCCTAAAAGTCATGAGACATGCGCAAACAAAGCAGGCCGATATCTCACTACTCAAGCCTAGCAACTTGAATGCATTCTCCATAGGGAGAAGAAGAATCAACAACAACAGAAAAAGAGAATCGAGGCAAAAATAATGCTCAAAACTGACAGTGAGACCACATTAACCAAAGGTAAGCAAGTTATGGATGCCGAAGTAAAAACATCCTCTCCTAAGACGAGAGAGAAGGGAAGCACTAAGGTTGGAGAGTACCCTGACCCCAACCAATAGACTGAAAGTTGCAGATAAGGTCGAGTGGATAAGGAGCTCACCTCGACGATGCCAAACCTATAGTTGAGGAAGTCTCAACCATGAGCCCACTAGTCTCACCCACATATTTGAGGATAGGAGAGACAACCCCACCACATGAGCAGCTGTTTGGGTAGAGCAAGGTGACCAGGAATACACAAACAATCCAAGAATTTTGGCAAGAAATCCATGAAAGTAAGGAGGGAAAGAGGGATGGTGGCTTGCTAGCAACACTCATAACAACTCTTGTGACAGTATCAGTGGGAGAAGTGCTTAGCCAAAACCCCACAGTTTGGTGAGAATTGACGCAATGGGTAGAACATAGTAATGACCATAAGCCACAAGAGCTTCTAGACCATGATGTCATGGCACACATACCCAACCTAACAGTGAATTCCATGTCTAAGTCCCCACAAATAAATGCCTTTTGGGAGGGCATTGACATGCACATAGTCTTACCTATTGTTGCCTTAGGAGATACTAAACAAAATGGGATAGTGGACATGGGAGAAGGGGTGAGGTACTTAGTCATACAATCTTGCAAACTTGGGGAAATCCCCTAGTGGAAACTATAAGGTTCAATGTCACCTTAGCGAACGGAATGAAGGTTAGACCCTTTGGAGTCCTAAAGGATTTGCCACTAAAGATAGCGGGAATCCAATTCTCAGTGAACTTCATAGTCATGAAGGGGGTAGATTATGATGTCCTGCTAGAGGGAGGCCATGGATAAGAAATGCTAGAGAAATAGAGGATTGGGGTAATGGCCTAATATTCTTGGGCAATAGATTTGAAGCAGTCCGAGTAGAAATGGACACTTGGAAGAGCTCACCCATGGATTTAGATGCCATCTCTAACTTGCTTAAGGGGGACTCAAAAGCGAGAAGCGATGGGCCTCTAACAAATGTCCTTAAGATGAGCAGGATTGGATGCACATGTTGGCAATCATTGACCTCCCATTCTTGGAGGAAGAGGACAAATATAGGCAAGATGTAGACTTTGCTAGCAACACTAAGAGTGCCCTCACTCCTAAGCTACACATAGTACCTGTGTGCATGATGGCCAGAAGTCCCATGGGCCAACCAACATCAATTACCTATCATGTCCCTGCAAAAAAACTTGAACTTTATGGAATCCTCAAGCCCTTGTCAAGAAGGTTGATTGGAAATAGCTGCCAACTTGAAGCCCCTTAAGGATCTTATGGAGAGTAGGGAGTGGCAATGGACCAACGTGCATGACCTAAATTTGTCATATAATTGGGCTCTCATGACAAGTGAGACCGCATCCAGGAGTAGGAACCCTGCAAGCAACCTACAGACCTAGTCTAAAAACTCTAATGATGACTATGAGGACTATTGCTCCACTAGATCAAGGAGGAAGTACAGACCATCGAATATGATCCGGAAGGAGGAATAATTGAACAAATTAGGGCAGACTCTAAACCTCAAGAGGTGAACATGTTCCAAGTGAGCAAAGGAGTGGCCAAGGTAGACTATGATCGAGCTTGGCTAGAGTGTCTCAAGGTGGTAAATCATGAGCAAGCAAGACTATCTCATCCTTTCCCTCCACCACTATTTGGAGTTGAGAGAGCTTCAGAGTTGCGAGCATTAGCGGAGACAACTTCTTCTAGTGAGGAGGGCGAGTACAATTCCAAGTTGTTAGAGACAAGCTTCGATAGTGACCTCGAGATTCCTCAACCACTTGGGACTTGGCGCACCAAGGGGAAACTTCCAGCCCACCTAAGGCATAGGAAGCTAAAGGAAGAAAAAAGGGATAGTCATAGTCGATAGAAGTTGAATGGCAAAAGAAACCCTAGGACCTGCCTAAGCGCTTCACGAGGTATAAAAAAATAGAATAGTGGTGTTGGTAGAAGCCAAATGGAAAGGGCAAGCAAGTGAACCCATCAAAGAACTAGCCAAGGTTAAAGACGTCAACTTGATGAGAGGGGAGGACAAGTCTCGACCTATGTACATAGCGTATGACCTAATCAAGAAGGAAGAGCATGACCTCATAAATCTCCTGAGGGAGTTTACTCATGTGTTTGCATAGTCTTTAGACAAATTGAAGGGAATAGATCCGAGTATCGTGACTTATAACATTCCCATGACCCCTGATATGCAGCAATAGTTAAGCAACGACCATATGCAATGAATCCTAAGCATGCACATGCCATAAAGGAGGAGACTGATAAGGTATTGAAGGCAATATTTATTTTACAAGATGGAGCATACGGATTGGGTGTCACCCATAGTCATAGTCATGAAGAAGAATGGGAAGATGAGTGTGCATAAACTGTAAAAAGATCAATGCCACCACTAAACGAGATAATTATATGCTATCACAATACATGGGAGAGAGAGTGGTAGGAAAGGAAGCCTAAGCTTTCTAGATAGCTTCTCAGGCTATAACCAAATGAAAATCCATTTGGACGATAGGAAAAAGATGGCATTCACCATCAAATGGGGGGTGTTTGCCTATATAGTCATGCCATTGGGATTAACTAATGCTCCTGCTACTTTCCAATGTCTCATGAGTGCCATTTTCAAGGACATGCTTAGGAAATGGTTGAAAGTCTTTGTTAACGACCTATGCATCCACACTAGCTGGAAATAGCACTTGGAAAAGCTATGAATAGTCTTTGAACAATGTAGGCAATACGCTCTCTCATTGAACTCCTCGAAGTGCCAGTTTTGGGTAAAGCATGGTTGCATCTTAGGGCACGTCGTGTGAAAGAATGTGTTAGCCATGGACTTTTCTAAAGTCAAGGTGATTGTGGATCTTCCACCTTCGACTAACTTTAAGGGAGTTCAATGTTTCTTAGGCCACACAGGATACTACCAACAATTTGTACTGAATGATGCATTGATTGCTAGACCTTTGTACAAGCTACTAATAGTATTCGAATGGACCCAAGAATGTCAATAGGCCTATGAAAGTCTTAAAGAGGCTCTAACTTTAGCTCCTACCTTAAGAGCCCCAGATTGGTCCATCACATTTCACATGCACATTGATGCATCAAGATTTGCAGTGGGAGTAGTGTTGTGCCAACTTGGTGAACATAACCTAGACTATCCAGTGAGTTTTGCTAGCAGACATCTCACGGAGAAAAAAATGAACTACTCCACAATGGAGAGAGAAGGGTTAGCCATGGTATTCACTGTAAAGAAGTTTAGATACTATCTTCTAGCAACACCCTTCACCTTCTTTGTGGACCATCATGCATTGCTTTATCTTGTGAATAAACCTTGCACAATGGGATGTATTGCTCGATGGTTACTTTTGCTCTTGGAATTTGACTTCTCTGTAGTCACACGCAAGGGCAAACAACATTATATGGCAGATCATATATTCCACATACCCACTAGAGGACAAGGAATTAGTGTGACGATCAATTGGACACACACCTTTTTAAAATATCCGACAAACGGGAACTGCTCAGAGCAAACTTTATGCCATATTGGGCAGACAACATAGTCCACATACTCGAGAATGGACTACCGGAATGACGAATGGAGAAAGCTAGCTTAAAAAGACTCATTTTGAAGATCCAACTGCATCAGTTAATTGCAGGCCAATTGTATTGGGTGGGACATGATAAACTGTTAAGGAGATGTGTTTGCGAGCATGAAATGAATGATGTACTTAAGGAAGCACATGGAGGAATAACTGGAGGGCACTTTAGTGGGGACACAACTGCATGCAAGGTACTCCAGTCCCAATTGTGGTGGCCAACGTTATTCTGTGATGCAGCTAAGTTTGTAAAGCATTATGATGAGTGCCAACAAACTAAAGTCCCTACTCATAAGGATAAAATGGAGTTGACCCTAGTGATTGTGCGCTAGCCATTTGAGAAATGGGGAATCAATTTCATTGGCCTAGTCAGCCCAGCATCTCAATACTCTCAAGACAAATACATGGTTGTCACGGACTATCTCACCAAGTGGGTAGAAGCTTGAGCAACTCGCAAAAATGATGCAAGGACCACAACCAAATTTCTTTGGGAGCAAGGAATCTCGCGGTTACTTCATTCAGGCTGACCTATAGAATTGAAGCTATTTTGCCAGTGGAATTCTTTGTTCCCAGCTTGAGAATAGCAGCCCAAGAACAATGGGAGGGCCAAGAAGCATGGACAAATTGCCTCTAGTGGAGCTAGAATGCCTCTTTGAAACCCATTTCATTGCAACCCACACTCTAATTTGTGAAAAAGAATACCACAAGAGTTGGTTTGACAAATATGTCAAGCAAGGAGACTTTGGGCAAGGAGATTTAGTCTTGCTATAATTTGTCAAAGGACATAAGTAGAATATGAAGTTTAGGGGATTGGGACCCTTCAAGGTTTGTATTGTCAGTAGAATGGGGAATGTGGAACTAGAAACCCTATAGGGATAGGGTATAGGTTTCTTCAATGGAAGTCACATAAAAAAGTACTACCTCCCATCACATTCACTTCATGAACCTTTGATAATGGACCCATCGTTGAATGTGAGGGTTGCAACCATGACAGAGCTCGAGGATGTAGATGAGGAAGCAGTAGCACCAACCTACCTGCAGATCATCGTGACCTCCCCAATGATATGCACCCTTGATGCGCTAATTGATGAGGGAACCGATACCAATATCTTAACGCATGAACATTGGACCGCATTGGGTCAACCCCAATTGCAACCTACCAATGCAAAATTAAGCCATCTTTGAGCAAGTTGATGGTTTCTATCAAGACTGAGAGTCTACCCCTCATTTTCTACGTGTTGCCCAACAAGCAAAGTGTTGGCAAGGAAACCCTACTGCAAGTTGATAGTTTCTATCAAGACTGAGAGTCTACCCCTCATTTTCTACGGGTTGCCCAACAAGCAAAGTGTTGCCAAGGAAACCCTACTGCAAGTTGATGGTTTCTATCAAGACTAAGAGTCTACCCCTCATTTTCTCCGTGTTGCCCAACAAGCAAAGTGTTGGCAAGGAAACCCTACTGCGATGAGCATTCAAAAAATAAGTTCATTGCAATATAGACTATGACTTGTAGCGCATCCACCTTGCCATCGTGCATGTTAGAATTGTAATAACTTTTAGCAACAGCACCGTAGTTATCCAAAAACTTGTAATGCCATTGATAGCTAAACCTAGTGTCCATCCTAAGGAGGGGAGTGATACATTATGACGTGCTTCCATGATACCTACCCAATTGCATCAAGGAACCAAGGTCCAAATACTCAAGTGGGTTCCTAAGCATAAGCCACAGTCTTACAAATGTCAAATATTGGGAATGTGTAGTTTCCATGCCTCATGCTCTAGGCCTAAACGGTGGAGTTGGAACTCCCATAGTATACATGTGACTAAGCATCACTGGGTTCCGAAATCCCTACTGCGAGCCTAAGGCTACTATGAGGGTAACACGTCATTGTGGTTACCCAAACTTGTGAACGCTAAGTC
Source organism: Lygodium microphyllum (assembly GCF_053477565.2). Lineage (NCBI taxonomy): Eukaryota > Viridiplantae > Streptophyta > Polypodiopsida > Schizaeales > Lygodiaceae > Lygodium > Lygodium microphyllum. Next base: position 119,407,421 of record NC_141145.1, read on the forward strand.
AAATCCTCAATCTCAGGCCCCACAAACCAAGCTTCTACAACATTAATTAGAACATGGCAAGAGCAGAACTAAAACGGAGGGTGCTCAATCCTTGAATCCTCAAATGGTCTATTGACCCAAAGTTCAACCAAGAGTCCATGAGAAATCAAACAAGGCCCTACCTAAAGGCCCTAAGATAATCACCAAGAACCCTAACACCTATGCATCAATTGAGTTGCAAACCTCACAATTCTAGCCTACCACACATGTTGAGAATCTTTCAGTGGAGGTGTCCCAAGTCAACTTGTGCTCAACAAAACCCAGGCCACTAGAACACCTTAAGCCCCTGCCACCACAATGATCCATTCTTGAAGTAGCATCCATTATGACCATGGCCACAGGCGATGATTTGGCCACATGCATGCGATGATTGGATTCAACTTTTACACTGTTTGCTAAAAGCTATGAACATTTAGACCTAGGTCTACTTGACAAGCCTATAGTAAACAAGGTACATTCCCTATCGTGTTCTTGGGAAGAGTACGAATCCATCTTTATTAAAACTTCCACTATTGCAAATGAGATGATTGGTGATGAAATCTCACGAGAAAAGACTGAAAGCCAACGTTTAATTACATCTTATCAAAAAAGAAAAATTTCCATGCCAATCACTCCAACAACTCGTTGAATTGGAGTCCAATTTCATACATAAGTGGTATAATTTGCACCTTTCATGGGCCTGAGAGGGACACCAAATCATGAACAATGCAGAGCAAAGACGAGCCATCAAGACTTATGAGTACAACCCAAACTATGTGGCCTCCACCTCATTTAGAGTGTTGTCCATAACCATAAATCAACCATTAGAAGACAATGTCATGCTTCAACCATGCTTGGATATGATACTAACAGAGGAAGAACTCCACATTGCAAGTTGGCTCAACTTGGGTGACCTCTTGACTGATGTATTAACTTACATCACACAAGTAAGTATTTGGCCACAAGATCTGGACTATTATGTGACTTTTGAATATAACCCCGAGTTTTATGACTGGTTTTTGAAAAAGTAAGGCACATCACAGACACGTTGAATGCCCATACACCTTGCCTTTCCACAATCCTAGGAAGGATTTTCATCCTTTCTAGGGGGAAGGGGAGGAATAAATGAAAACTCAAAGGGAGTAATGGATGAAAACTCAAAATAGGAATTGAATTCTAAAAGAAAAAAATGAAGGTATGGATTGATTGGTATGCAAATTTTTAACTTCTGGGTTTTGTAGGTTATATTCCTCATTGTATGAGAGTTCTTATTTTTGAACACTAGTCCTTCTAGTCATTTTACTTTCCGTGCAAGAGACACCCTTTAAAGAGAACTAATTGTGGGATGTTGTGTGGTGACAGAAACCTAAATGGCAAGACAACATGATAAAGCCAACATGCTTCTCTACTCAGAGGAGGAACATATAAGATATGGACTAGCCATGTAAATCTAGGAATTCAATCAATTGAAATATAGCAATATCCACAATCTGGAAGGAGTGGTGACAACCGAAGAGGCGATGGCACAAATGCTAGAACGATGCAATCTCACCAAGTACTTGGAAAAGGTGGGACAAGACATCGACCATAGTAAATGCATCGAATTCTTGAGGACCTTTGATGTCCAAAGGAACATTGGAACGGTGACCCTCAGGCAAGGTGAGACCTCTAGAAGTGTGGTGGTTCCCCTTAGTCTAGAAATTTTAGAGAAGGCACTAGGGCTAGCAGAGAAGTTGGAAAGGAGACCCAAGAGAGATGTGTATGTATTGCTAGGAATGGACAAAATAAAAGTCTACACCAATGATGGAATTAGCCTAGTCGATATCCCGGACCCCACCATTCAATTGAAGGCTAAAATGATCCATACACCGTTTTCAAGCCAGAGATACAATGCTTTTATGAGAAGAATTGGCATATCCTTGCTAGAAAGCCCAACGCCTTGGACGAGGTGAACTTGAACACCTAAGTCTAGAAAACAATACATGCCTTGGGAAAGGTGCTAGCCGCAACACCAAGGGTGGTAGGAGGAGAGTCCCTGGCTACCACTGCAGAGTCCGAAAGGAAAAAGCCTGCCTCCAAGGCCTCAACCATAGGTTTTAGGGGAGTATTGATAGCCATTATCGAGGAGACTCTAGAGGAGGAGAGAGAAGTGGTAGAGAAAACCCTGGAGCTATCACCAATTCACATGAAGCTGTCACCAATCCATGAGGAGCATCTTTCTCCCACCCCAACAAGCCCGACCATCTCGACCTCAGGAAGAGAATAGGAGGGAGAAGAAACCCATAAAGAGCAGCAAGATAATACTGCAAAAGTCACAAACAGAAAGAAGAATGACCAACCACCCTAGCTACATGAAGCCTCGAGTGAGAGAACAATTAGTAAGCAACAAGGCTTAGAACTCTCAAGCCAAGGGGAGGAAAACTCTCAAAATCTCCTATCAGAAGACCTACTCCACAATTGAGGAAAACAGAGAGTTGCAAAGGGTGGAGGAGGAGTTGAAGAGGCTAGAAGAAGTGATTTTTTATCAAAATACACACACACATACACACACACACACACACACACACACTCTCTCTCTCTCTCTCTCTCTCTCTCTGTGGCTTAAAAAAAATCTAGTAACTCTCTCCTATAATACCACAATACTACTTTTAGACTTCTCCTATATTAATAGCCTTGGACCTTTATCAAAAAACACACACACTCTCTCTATGTGTTTGGGTGTGTGTGTGGCTTTAAATTTTTTAGCAACTTTCTCTTTACTAAATTTGGGCATTTTCTATACATTAGTAGCTTTGAATCTTTATCAACACACACACACACACACACACACACACACACTCTCTCTCTCTCTCTCTCTCTCTCTCTCTCTCTCTCTCTTTATAGCTTAAAACAATTTTAGTAACTCTCTCCTATAATACTACAATATTACTTTTGGGCTTCTCTTACATTAATAACTTTGGACCTTTATCAAAACACACACGCATACACAAGCATTTCAATATAGTTCATTCATAAAGTCTCAATCTACTATGTCTCACATTAAAACATATCATACGTGCACACATAATATGATATTCTTAGCTAGTAATTATTTTTATCTCTTCTCTCTTATCAAACATTATTTTAAAACTTTCCTCTCCTCACCAAGGAAAATGGGATTTCTATTGCAAGAAAATCTATCTTGTACTATCAACAACCATCTTTTTCATATTTGATATGACCACAACAAGGAAAAGAACACCAGGAACATGAAATCTTCACATAGATTTATAGAAATAATTCTCCCACGGCTTTAACTTTAACAAAATCATGCTCTTCATATTTTTTATATATTTCTTTGATAGAACATAAAAACACAAGAGAATATACCACTTTGAATGGAATGATATCACATATTATTCATCTTTAAAGTTTCCATAGCTTTCTCTCACAATCTCTCATATGTAGATACAATGTCTTGCATAGAATTGACTCTCTCTCTCTCTCTCTCTCTCTCTCTCTCTCAATGGTATATCATATCCTCTCTATAATACTCAATAATCACTCACAATAACCCTTCTTTAGTCGTGAATACCCCTTCCAAGAGGTATGTCTAATATAAAAGGTCACCAAAGCCACTACAGTGACTCTTCATAGCTCATCACAGTCACTTCACTCTAATCTTCACCTTGAGTCTTTAACAGCTACTTCTTTCACTTCTTTGAGCTCTTTTAAACTTGCATTCATCTCTTTCCAAGGCTAGAAAAATTTCCCATACTACATCCTCATCCAACATAACACTTATAGAGGCATACAGAGGATTTACAGAAGCTTTACAAAATCTCAACAGAGGGCTACAAAAGGTCAACAGAAAGCATTAAGCTCAACTAAAATAAATCAAACCATAAAAAATCATTCAATGAGCTTTCAAACAACCTCAAACTTCATCAATCATTACTCCTCCTTCCATACAGAAGAAAAACATAACAAAACATAAGAAAAACAGAAGTTATCAAACCCAATCAGACACTATCAAGATATCAACAAAACATAACAAAATATCACAGAACCTCATATCTCTACTAAAAAACATCATGAGCTTATCAAAACTAGTCCACCTTATCCAACACACTCTCAAACCACTTTCAAAATAATCAATCATCATGTAAAATGAACCATTCAGCCCACAAAAATAATAAAAATCAACAAAAAAAATGTCATTTCAGCATTCAACACCTCTTTTCTCTTATCAAAAAATTATATATATATACATCTCTCTAATTGTCTCTTTATCTCTCGACTCATTGAGTCCTAATGACGAGAGAGAGAGAGAGAGAGAGAGAGAGAGAGAGAGAGAGAGAGAGAGAGAGAGAGAGAGAGAGAGAGAGAGAGAGAGAGAGAGAGAGAGAGAGAGACACCAAAGATACACATAGTGAGAAATAAAGATAAGAGCCATGCATAAGCACACACACACACACACACAGACACATACACATATGCACTATTTAATTTGTTTGCTAAATTAATAACTTAATTACTAAATAAAAATATAAATAAATAAATAAACAAATAAATATATAGAGAGAGATTATGTGACTTGCTTTGAATTTTTATTTGGTCTAGAAAGGGGTTGCTAGTAGCTTGTTGAGAAAAGGATTGCGAGCAACCCAAGCTCTATGTGTGTGTGTGTGTGTGTTGTTGAGAAGGGGTTGGTAACCCTATCTAACGAAAAAATTCATGTCCCCTTAGAGAGATAAAGACAAAATCACATAATCTCTCTCTCTCTCTCTCTCTCTCTCTCTCTCTCTCTCTCTCTCTCTCTCTCTCTCTCTCTCTCTCTCTCTCTTGTTTTTAATGAGAAAACTACTACAACATTCAAATGGACAAAGATTTTTTCTTCTAGTTCACATAGAAGATAAAGAGAATTTCAAACCAAATAATGATATTGAGTCTTAGAAGTCATGCAAGTTAGCAACATGGAGACTTATCTACATGCATAACTTGGTATCCTTCTATAGAAGTATATTTGCAATGGTATATTGTTGATGTATTCTCTATATGTAATAGAACTATGAATGGTAGCTTCATGTATGTGCAATTGGAGAAGAGGGTGTTGCAAACTTTTCTAGGGAAATGAAGGGACTAGGTGTACTTGAAGAAGGAGTAGCTCACATATAAGGATCATTAGATTGAGCAACAATGGAATGAAGAGGTGTACTAGAGATGTTCTATCTTCTTTGACTACCTAGAGGTGAATTCCCTTCTAATGAGAATGCATTATACAAAAAATAATCGAAGAAAAAGAGGTGCAAGAGACATAAGGATCTAGATTCCTAGTAAGTAATTCCACATATATTCTTTAGAATACGTCACACTTTTATGTATTCTTCTAAAGAGACTATATCTAATTGTAGAAAAGTGATACCTCCGGTGAATTTGTTATTGTAACTCATTCTTTGGGAATGATTCAAGGTGAAGGCACAATTTCTAGAATATTTTGATAATATTTATTGGCCACACTTTAGCCTTACAATGATATTATTGTTGAATGTTGAAATGACTAGGTTTTTTAGTTGATTTTTGTTATTTTTGAGGCATGAATGGTTGACTTTTGATGGATTTTGAGTAATGATTGATTGTTTTGGAAGTTTTTGAGAGTGTCTTGGATAATATTGATTATGTTTTGGAAGCTCATGATGATTCTTAGTAGAAATATGAGGCTTTGCGATGTTCTGATAGGTTCTGATTAGTTATGATACCTTTTGTTTAGCTTCTATTTTGTTCTGATTTTCTTCTGTATGAAGCATGAATTGATGATTGATGAAGGTTGAGGTCTTTTGAAAGCTTATTGAATATTTTTTGATAGTTTGGAATAGTTTTAGTATGAGTTATGAGGATTTGATGTTCTTTGATGACCTTCTGTAACCCTCTGTTGATTTTTTATTAACCCTCTGTAGAGCCTTTGCCTTGTCCTATTCTGTTCTGTAGATCTTCTATAAGTGTTATGTGAAATGTATATGTGACTTTGGAAAAGTTTTCTAACTTTTGGAAATGATGAATGTAAGTTCAAAATAGCTAAAACAAATGGAAGAAGTAGCTGCTGAAGACTCAAGAGAAGAATGGAGTGAAGTGATAGTAGTGAGCTATGAAGAGACATTGTAGTGACTCTAGTGCCCTTTTATACCTCCCATACCTCTTGCGAGGTGCATCCATGACCTAAGAAGGATTATTAAGAGTGATTATTGAGTATTGTAGTAAGGCGATGATGTAATATTGATTGATTGAGAGAGAGAGAGAGAGAGAGAGAGAGAGAGAGAGAGAGAGAGAGAGAGAGAGAGAGAGAGAGAGAGAGAGAGAGAGAGAGTCAATTCTATCAAAACAATATATTTATCTATGAGAGATTGAGAGAGAGAAATATGAAGACAATGAAGATGAATCATATGTGATTATTTCCATTCAAAAATGGTGTATTCTTTTGTGTTTCTTGTTCTATTGATGGATTCTATGAAGATGTTGAAGAGGGTTGATTCTATCAAATCCGTGGGAGATATCTACTATGATGCTGCGTAAAGATTTGTTCTTTTCCTTGTTGTGGTTGTCTAAAGAATAAAACAAAAGCTTGTTGATGTTACAAGATAGATTTTATTGCAGTAGAAACCCCTTTTCCTTGGTGTTCTTCTTGGGGCTCCATGTTTTTGGTGCGCAGACGGGGAAACTTGCCATCAACAAGCATCAGAAGAGGTTGAAAATGAAGGAAATGGCATTGCGAATAAGACAAGAATTCAATGGATGCTTGCAAAGTTCCTTCTTCCACTAAAGAGTTGGAGATTCTCATTACCAAAGCCACTTTCCGCAAGAAGCTCATCCCACAATGGCGGAAACATATTACCATCATGATGCAAGCTCTATGTGGTGGACTATTTCCTCTTCCTGTTGAAGCAACAGAGACATGCATCTTGGTGGCAAATTGTTTGGAAACAAACTGAAGAGTAGAAATAGAGAGAATGACCACCATCCATGAAAGATTTGGCATTCATTGAGAAGTTTCCAAATATCATCAAGTGGGAGATCGTGAAGAAGCTTCAGGAGTCATGGTCTGTGGAGGTTCACAAAAACAAGAAAGAAAAGAGTTGGAATTTGTTTGTGGATGCTCAATAGCAAGACACTTGGGATGCTTGGTGCATTGACAAGCTCCTATTTGTTTGATTAGCAACCCATTGGAAGTTGGTAGACAGAGTGTTTTTCACAACATACACTGTTGAAACCCTCAGAAGCTGGCATTATTATAATGATGGCACAACAACGATCTTAAGAAGAATGAGTTTTGATACTTTCAGAATGGAATATCTTCCCCTCTGTAGTGGTTTGAAAGCTGAATTCAGAGATATTGAAAAGAAGGAAGTAGAAGAAATGTTGGCTAGAGTGTCCTTTAGAGACTGAAGCCCCTCTGATTCTATTCTACTGAGTACAGACTAATTGGTTGGAATCAATCCCTTGATGAATGACACAATCAAGAGAAAGCACTAGAATGAGTCCAGAGGTATGTGAGAAGAGAGAAGGCAAGAATCAAGGCTGAGAACGAGCTAGCAGTAGAAGCCTCCTTTGATGCCCTAAAAGCACTCTTTACAGAAGTCCCCATGGCGACTCAAGGTCCCCTTCCTAGTCAGATTCATCTTGGAAATATTGATGACATGCCAGCAAATGTAGTCCCATTGCCAATTTTTAAGGAAGAGTAGAATGAAGACCCCGATCTTCATGTAATAGAGTTTATGATAGCATGTGTGACTAACAATGCCAGAACCCCTAAGCATTGGTTAGCAATCTTCCCCGCCACTTTTAAGGGCACGACATTTCAATGGTATGAGAGACAAGCAACAGGAACTTTTGACACATGGGATGACCTGAAGTTGGCATTTCTCACTAAATTTAGGCTTGAAGGTTTTGAAGAGAGGATGTGAGAGGAGTTCATGAACCTAAGTTAGTCCTATGGAGAAAGAGTAGAAGCTTATGTCTTGCGAATGAAATCCATTCTGAAGAGATGGACCAATCATCATTTGGATGAAGGCATCCAGAAAGGAGTATTCCTCAGAGGCCTATAACCAAAAGTTCACAAGTTCGTGGAATTAAGAAGACCAGTCAATCTGCAAGCTGTAGTGAAAGGTGCAAGATTGTATGACGAAGTTGGAGCAATGCTGTCAATGACTCTAGGAAGATGAGTCTTACCTCCTCCCATGCCAGGAGTGGTATACCCACCAAATGTAGTTCCAGGGGCAGTTTCCTACTCCTACCCTCAAATGCAAACAGTGCCGTGGTACAATGCACCTAATCCACAGTGGCTGCAGATGACAATGCCTCAACTGATGGTTCAACCGCAACAACAGTGGTCTCAAACAGTTCCTCCAATGGCAACTCAATAACAGTGGAATCCTACCCACTGGAATCAACAACCCCAAGTATCAACAGGAGCTTTGAATCAAAACCAGAACAGAGGACCCTCAGGATCAACCCAACCTGTGTATGTAGTAATAGCAGAAGCTTCCCAAAGACTTACTACATGTACTCCAGGAGGTGAAAATATGAAGGACTACTTATCTAATTCAGTGGTAAGTATCAAGAAAGAGCTTATGGATGTGATTACAGAACAGCTACAGATACTGAAGGTGAATACCGCTAATATATCGACTCCTACAGGAAGTGGAAGAGATGTGATGTGTTCAAATACATGGTGCGAAAAGTGCCATCAACTGGGACATTTAGCCACTAAATATACCCAAAAATCGACCATTTCTAGAGCCTTTTGTTCATACTATTTGAGGAAGAACCATACAGAGGATATCTGCTATTTGAAAGAGATGCACGAACGAAGACAAAAAGACAAAAACACAAGATTCAACTTGCTAGAATCCAAAATGACAACGCATGACATTGGATCAAAGCCTAGGGAGTTTGGTCCTAATTTTGGTCCAAGGAGGTTTCCCTCTCAAAGTTACAGAGGACAACAGTTTGGCGGTGGTTAGAGATCAGAGGTGGAATATTACAGATGTAGAGAAAAGGATCATATCTCATTGAATTGTCCAAACCCTAGAAGATTTGTGGATTAGAAGCCCTTATGCAGTCGATGCAAACGAGAAGGCCACACTACAAAAAAGATTGTCAAAGTCCAGCCCCTGTGAAATCTACTTCTGATACCCAACAAAAGACCCAAGAACCTGCTTCCAATTTTGTGGAATTGGAAGTGGCCGCAATAACGCGAGCAAAGAAAGGAGAACATGTAGTTTCAAAAGAGAACGTTGCTTCTACCAAGACTGTGAAGTTCAATCTTCCTCGGAAAAAGAAGAACAATGCAATCCAGAGTAAGGAAGTACAAAACACTACAGAGCCACAGAGAGCTACAGAGATAGAAGCAGAGACAGGACCAGAGGTCCAGGAAATAGTAGATGCAGAAGTCCCTCCTCATGAAGAAGAAGCGCATATGCCGCCACTCCTAGAAGAAAAAGGAAAGATAAAAGTGGGTGTAGCTCCATTTCCTAGTCGATTGGAAAAGCCTATGGATCCTATCAAAGAGTATGATTTGGTCAAAAACCTAGACACCTTTAAACCAAACCTAAAATTTCAACAGTTATTGATGCTGTCTCCTAGTTGCTGAAAGAGATTTAAAAGCATCTTGACAAGAAGACGCGGCCTAAGGATTGCTCCCCTAACAACAAACAAAGTCCAACAAAGCCTTAAACCTTGTGAAGGAAGTGGATGTGACTAACATCTTTCTAGATCCTCGGATAGAATGATGCTTTATTTTAGATGCATTGATTGATGGAGGCTCATCAGTAAACATAATGACGGATGTGATTGTTGAGAATAGCAAATGATGTATGTCCATAGAGGTTGAATGTGTGCCCAAAAGAGGCTTGCCCATAAGTGGCTTTGTATGAGAGATATGACAAAGATGTATGCTCTAGAAGCTCTAAGAAGAGATGTCCAAAATCCCATATGCACAGTGAGGTACAGTGGTACTATCCAAAAAGCTATAAAGGCATGTACTTGACACTCATTAAAATGGAGTGGCACTATCAATTTGATTCACTCAAGATTGTGTTTATGAGTCCAAGCTAATCTATCTTGGAACCTAATTCACTTGAGTTACAATATCTCATTTTGATAATGTATCGTGTGTTTGATTTGCATCCACCATAGCTAACTAGCTCTAGATCCGTGTTTCTCAACATGGTATCAGAGCTATGGTTGAGCTAGGTAGCTAGTAGGTGGAGTTTCTCCTTATTTTCATGCTTTACAATCCTTCCTCTCTCATTCTCTCCCTTGTACAAACCTATTTTTATTCCAGTATCTCAAGGTATCCAACATCCATTGTGCATTCGGGGTGAAGAAGCTCAAGGAAAGAGGTGCAAGGTGTTATTTAAGAAGCTTGATTTGGATTTGGAGTCTACATTGAAGCAACGACGAGGTGCAAGCTGAGATCAAGAACTAGAATCTAGGCAAGAGGCCGCAGCAGGCCTGAAAGATGGTACAACCAATGGTGATCGGTCTAACAATCCAACTGTGCGTGTTGTCGTAGAGAAGCTTGATTCAGGAAATGAAAAGGGGGCCACTCGATGCCAAAAAGATGGTATGACCACTGCCAATCCATCAGGACATCACAATCCGTGTGTTTTGACGCATAGTCCTGATCAAATGCCGTCAAGGAGCAATGCAGAGGCGACATATGACACTGAGGTGCAGAATCTTCTTGCTTCCGTCAGACCAGATCAGGTTCCATGGAAAGGGTTCCCATGGGACAAAGCTAGCTGAGACTACGAGCGAGCCTTGTTCTGAAGATGAAATCTCAGACATGGAAGTGGATGAGATGGTAGAATGGGCCAAAGATGCTGCTCGATTAGATGATGGGGAAGAGGAAGAAGAGGAAGAAGGGCTAGAAGTACAGGAAGATCATTCGCAGTTGTCTTTCGGATTACCACCTGTGTCAAGCACTACCCTCCAGCCAGATAAGGAGATCGGTGGGAAAGATGGCATGGGTAGCCTTGTTCAGTTGTCGGTCGTCTCTAATCTCAATTCGGGTATCACACCCGATAAAGGCTCTCCATCACCTGGATCAGATTACCATGTCTTTAATAGCGAGCTATCGCCCTGTGGTTTATCATCAAAGCAATAGGGAGATCGAAGGCCTTTGCATTTAATCATCGGCAGTCGGTTGAATTGACGTTGACCACAGAATGCAGAAGATAACACAATTTTAATATATTAAGCCTTATCATTAAAGGTTTCGAAGTCTCCCCTATTAAAGACCTATTCACACCTTGGTTTATCCATTTTTTTAAAATTCATACTAGACCTTTCTTAAGAACCTCGTTCACACACACCTCTGGTTGCATTCAAACCTTCACTGAAATTCAATATCAATATTTGAAATTGTAATTGGGATTAGACACTGCCATTGAGTAAGATTGCCAATTGGTAAGACCTTTCCGCATGAAATGATTTGCTTGCACAAGTGCTCAAAAGGAAAGTCAATGCCAAATGAAAACCCAAAAACCATGTATTCCAAAATTCATCTCATGTGTGAGAGTTTGTCAAACAAAGCTCATGTATCCATCAGTGTACTCACATGTAAAAGCATGACACAAAACGACAGTGTCAAGAAGATTGAAGCAAAAAGAGAAGTACCACACATTAGAAAAAGGAATAAGAAGCACAACAAAATCCAAGGAGCATGAATAAAAAAGAAGTCCAAAAAGACGAAGAAGATCAAAGGTTGCCAATGAAGCAACAAAACAAAAAGGATGAAGAAAATATTTTCCGCTGCTGCAAACCAACAAAATGTTTTTGCAAAAAATTCCCATAGTGGATTTGTTTTCCAGAGTGGATTTAAAACCCTTACCAAGAATGTAAAGTTTCAAGCCTTAACTTGACTAGGCTACCAAAGAGCTAGTCTCCTGGTCCATGTCTACATGTAGGGGGGCAAAAGCCATCAAGGGTAGAGACTCATCATTTGAGAGGGGGTGTTGAGAACAGCAAATGATGTATGCCCATAGAGGTTGAATGTGTGCCCAAAAGAGGCTTGCCCATAAGTGGCTTTGTATGAGAGATATGCCAAAGATGTATGCTCTAGAAGCTCTAAGAAGAGATGTCCAAAATCCCATATGCACAGTGAGGTACAGTGGTACTATCCAAAAAGCTATAAAGGCATGTACTTGACACTCATTTCAATGGATTGGCACTATCAATTTGATTCACTCAAGATTGTGTTTATGAGTCCAAGCTAATCTATCTTGGAACCTAATTCACTTGAGTTACAATATCTCATTTTGATAATGTATCGTGTGTTTGATTTGCATCCACCATAGCTAACTAGCTCTAGATCCGTGTTTCTCAACAGTGATAATGAAGGATCTAGGTTTGCAATGGATTCAGCCTACGCAGTGGCTTATCAGATTGGCATACCAAAGCATAATCAAATCGTTGGGTATCCTCCCATACGTAAAAACAACCCTTGCAAGAAGAGACTATTGGCTGACATATTTGGTAGTCAAACCAAATTCTTACGGGACCTAATACCCTCTACTATTGGGAATACCTTGGCTTTTTGAAGCAAGAGCAAGGACGGACTGGTTCAAAGGAACCCTAACCCTAGGCAGAGGACCCAATAAAGTGGTGTTGAAGTTGAATGGATCACAAAAAGGCAATGGATCCACATCCATTGAAGTCATAACAACAGACTTCTCCAATGAAGTAACAGATGGTATATTAGGAGACAAAGAGACAGTCAAATAGATCTTTCCCAAGAAAACAGAGGCACAGTCCCTAACACTGGGCACTGTAAGCCAACTACCAAGAGAAGCAAAGTCTTTGTCCATGGGAGAATACCTCCCGCCTTAACTCGAATTGACTTCTGAAATCACCTCTGACAGCGAAATAGAAGCATGGATGTACTGTTCTCCTTGTTACATAGCAGTTGGCAGAGATAGAAGCAGAGTCAGGAGCAAAGATAGAACCAAAGACAGAGGTAGAAGCAAAAGTAGACACAGAGACGGAGGACCTGTTCTTCTCCTATAGAGCCTCTACAGAAACAATGATAGAGCCTCTAGAGGAAGAGGATGAAAATGATGAGGAAGAAAAAGAAGCCGGTTATGAAAGTGCAATTCAGAAAGTTCCTCTGATAGCGGACGATCTTGTTGATATCCCTACACAGAGATCTTCGAGGGCTGAGACGATCTCGGGGTGTTGGATGGAATGGCTATGGTTCCATTTGGATTGACCAATGGATCACAAAGCATGCGGAATTTGCATAAGAAATGGATCAAATGTGTAAAAATTAAGTTCACCAATGGCTCTTGTTGCCTTGACCATTCATTCTAGAGAAATGATGATGATGATGCCCCTTGTCAACAGAAGCCAGAGCCATTAGAGCCACGGCTTATAGAAGGTCCGTGCTACGTGACATTCCTGGATGCATCCTTTGAAGATGAATCCCTAAGTCTAGAAAAAATCACCACTCACATAGAAGCAAAAAAAGCTCTGATACCCTTCCAACAATCTCAACATATAAATGAGTCATTTGTTCAGCATAAGGACACTAGTTCTAGTGGAACATTAGACGATGACACTACTCCCTTGAAGAAATTAGACCTCTATCCAGAAGCAATCCGTGGGAATTTTATCCGCGAAGTGGACGGTGAAAGGCAATTAACATTCTTGGATGCTGACAGTACTGAACATCACCTGAAAGTGATTCTAAATCTTCCAAAAGAAGAACTAGTGGTTCTGCGAGACCTACTAAAGGAGAACTTTGACGTGTTTGCTTGGTCATACAAAGACCTGAAGGGGATTGACCCTACAGTCTGTCAACATCACATTGAACTTGAACCAGATTGTAAACCTGTGAGGCAAAGACAGAGGCGTATGAATCCCAACTATTCTGCTCTGGTGAAGAGTGAATTATTGAAGCTCCTTGAAGCAGAGTTCATTTATCCCGTGGCTAACAATGAATGGGTTTCACCCATTGTGGTCGTATCGAAGAAGAACGGGAAACTTTGAATATGTGTGGACTTTTGAAAGCTGAACTCCAAGACGAAGAAGAATCATTTTCCTATCTCTTTCACAGACCAACTGTTGGACATAGTGGCCGGCCATGAGCTACATTCCCTCTTGGATGGATTCAACGGATATAACCAAGTCCAAATCGCAGAAGAGGACCAATCCAAAACCACCTTCACCACAGAATGGGGAACCTATGCTTACAGAGTGATGCCGTTTGGGCTCTATAATGCTCATGCTACCTTCCAACAAGTAATGATGGGTGCCTTCCAAAACTATCTGCATAATTTCATTGAGGTGTATCTCGATGACTTCTGTGTCTATAGCCTAATCCGTGAGCATTGGGGACATCTAGAGCAATGTTTTGACAGATGCCGAGAGTATGGGATCTCTCTCAACCTCAATAAATGTGTCTTTGGCATCTCATCAGGAGTTTTTCTAGGCCATATTGTCTCTGCACAAGGGATTGCAATAGACCCAATGAAGATTGAGAAGATTGCATCATTGACAGCACCAACAAACCTCAAGTAATTGAGAGGATTTCTTGGCCATGTGGGCTACTACAGAACATTTATTGTACATTTTGCAACCAAGGCAGTCTCTCTGCACAAGATCCTAAAGAAAGATACGGATTTCCTTTGGACTGATGCCTGCGAAGAAGCCTTCAATATCCTAAAAGAGTGCCTCATTAGAGCACCCATGCTACAACCTCCTGATTGGACAAAGGCATTCCATGTGCATACAGATGCATCGATCGAAGGGCTAGGTGCTGTATTATGCCAGAAGGGTTCTTCCAAGTTGGATCAAACAATATATTATGCAAATCAAAAGGTCACTGATAGAGAGCGGAACTACATAGTGACAGAGCTTGAGTGCTTAGCAATGGTGTTTGCATTGGAGAAGTTTTGACACTATCTATTGTCGACGCATTTCAAGTTCTATGTGGACCATGAAGCCCTATCCTTCCTGATGAACAAAGCAGATGTGAAAGGATGAATGATGAGATGATTGCTCATGTTTCAGGAGTTCGATTTTGAAGTGGTCACTAAGCCTGGCCGTTCCCATGTCCTAGCCGATCATCTGTCATGGATCCCTCAGACTATAGAAGAGGAACATGATGATTCAGACCTTCCTGATGCTTCCTTGTTTCTAGTCGACATAGTTACTTCATGGTACGTAGACATAGCCAACCTCCTGGCAACTTAACAATATCCCCTTGGCATTTCGAGCTGTGAGAAGAAGAAGCTTCTGTTGGAATCAATCCCCTCCACCTTGCTAGGCGGTGCACTATACAAGAGATGTAAAGATGGAGTGTTGTGAAGCTGTATTGCAGGAGATGAAATCGGCATAGTATTGAAAACATGCCATGACAAGCCATGCGGTGGACACTTCGCAGGAGAAGCAACAGCCAGAAAGGCTTTGCTCGCAAGATACTGGTGGCGGACCCTCCACAAGGATATCTATGACTACTGCAAGAGATGTGATGCTTGTTAATAAATGGGAAAACCCACCAAGACCAGTGCCATGCCGCTGCAACCTATCCTTCCCTTAAAACCACCAAGTGGTGTGAAGCTAAAGCTCTGAAGTAGGACAATGGTAATAACATGGTCTTGTTCCTATATGAGAATATCATCACCCATTTTGGTAGTCCCGTAGAGTTGGTAAGTGACAGAGATACTTATTTCCTTAACAAAATCATGGAAGAGTTGATAGAGTTGTACAAGATCCGCCATCGCAAGTCCACCCCCTACTACCCTAGAGCCAACAACCAAGTTGAAGTCACCAATCTCATCCTCTGCTTGATCCTGACCAGGACAATTGCTGCACATCGCCGTGATTGGGATGATCGACTTACAGATGTCCTCTGGGCATATAGAACCTCTTACAAGGCTGCTACATGACAAACCCCTTTCCAGTTTGGTGTATGGCACAGAAGCCGTCTTCCTTGTTGAGCTAGAGTTGCCCTCTTTGCGAGTGGCAGTTAAAGAATTCCTCGGAGATGATGAGTCTTTCTAGTGCTGCTTGTTGCATTTGGAATGTTTGGATGATATTCGGTGGATGGCCCTGCAGTGCATGGAAACCACTCAATTGCGACGCAAGGCATATCATGACAGCTTCATCAAGCACAAGGAGTTCAAAGAAGGTGATCTTGTCCTGGTCTATGATTCCTGATTTGACAAGTTTCCTGGCAAGCTACAATATTATTGGATGGGTCCCTATAAGGTCCTTACTGTCATTCCTAATGGTTCTGTCCAAGTGCAAGCCGTCAAGGCTTCTGAGGATCCCTTTCTGATCAATGGCTATTGCTTGAAGAAGCACTTCCCTCCCTAGGGATCTTGACAATCACAGTCGACTCACCCTTTCCCTTTTGGGCATCGCAGTGTCCTTCTCTTCGTGCTTCTGATAGCCCTTATGATCTTCCTCATGAGGCGTTCTTGTTCTGCTAGCCCCTTCCAGACACCTCCTATCCTTACTATGTTCTCCTCTCATATGATCCAGCAGTGGTGATGAGGATGGTCTTGCCACATGGTATTTCTATCGTTCTCTTTATTAAAAGAAAAAAAAAAGAAAAAAAGAAAAATAAACAAACAAACAAACTGTTATGGGAGAAAAGAAAGCAATTCCTTGTCATAGCAGGCCTCATTCCAAGAAAAGGTAGTAAACACCCTTGTGCAGGAAGCTGGCTATGGAAAAGATGGTAACACCCCATAGTCAGGATTGTTGACTCACTAGTAGAACTTCTTTAGATACAATTTCAAGCCACCTCCCTTGGTGTACTGTCTTTGTAACTTCATCAGCCTATTTGACATTCTTTAATCGACAATCTTTCCTATAAATCATCGAAGTACCAGACGTGTTGGTTGCCTCCCTGGGTACGCCTTATCTTCAACACCCTGATGACAATCATAGACAAAGCGATCTTCATTGACAACCCCTTGAGCGATGTGAGCTTTCATCCTAACTCGATGGGGATGTGAGTATGGTCTACCCTCTGTATCTATCAGTAAGTGTGAGATAGCGGGTGGGGTGAGTGACCAGTCCTTTCCCTTCAATTCAAATGAGAGGTGTGATGTGTGAATGGAGTGTTGCATGCACCGGTTGGGCCTCTCAATGTACAAAGCACAATCTGTTCTTGTGCATTGCATGATAAGGCTCCTTGGCCTTCCTTCTTGTACCATATGCCGGCACAGGGAAGGATGCATAGTTGTACCATCAAATGTGCACAAGGCATAAAACCTTTGCACAAGTGACTGTGAGGATTACATCAATGGGTTTCAGGAATGGGCTGCCTTTTGTATCTTTCAACAGAGTGTGAGACGAAGGGTGGGCTAAGTGTGACTGGTGTTTCTTCTCAATCAATTATGAGAGTTGAGGTTGAGGGACGTTACGACAATCGGAGTCAGGTACGTTTCCGTTTCCTTATATACACACATGATGGGTCTCTATTATCATCACATGACACGTCACCCTGTTCTGTGCACTGCACTACAAGGCTCCCTGGCCTTTCTCCTTGCACCTATGCTAGACGGGTGGGATTTACGACTACACCAGCAATTGTGAACACTAGCGTACTTCCCCCTATACCATTTCCCTTGTTGCTGATTTCTATATCGAGTGTGAGATATGGGTTTTAATTAGTATTCATCGAGGGCTGTGAGTGCTTGGGGGAGTGACTGTTCTCTCATTTCCAACATGAGTGATTGTGACCTGCGTGCTCTATCCTTTGCCATCAATGGCTTCCCTCACCTTTATCAACAATGTGACATCCCTGGGTGCTGCTGCATGGTCCCTGCCATGCTGAACATGTCTGTTGCAGCAAGCTCTGGTAAATGGGTTAAGTTTTTCTAACCCTACCTCCTTCTATTTACCAGTGGCGGTCATGTCTTAAGTGTGGGGACGTCCAAGTCCACTCTGTTGTCAGGTCCTAGGTCCTTGTTGATTAGTTAACCCTGCGCGTTTGATGTGCATATCCCCTGCATATGTTATTACCCAATCATGTGTGTCTACCACGTACTAGTTCTGCCCTGATGGGGTTCCTTTCCCACCCGTCTTAACCCCTACGTGCTTTTATTGCGTAAATTTTTTTCTTTTTTATGTGAACATCCCCTACATTCACCACACTCCCGATCCAACTTTATAGCCCTGCTCCTCCCTTTGAATGACACACTTTTCCTTTTTACATCCCCCTGTTCTGGCTTACTGTTTTTGTGTTATTAATTTTTACAGCTTTTCTTGCACAATGGGATGTATTTCCATGCGAACGTACCCTTATCGCTTCGAAACAATAATTTAATATATCAGCCCTATTCTATGCCTTCCCCTGGATATTTTTCCTTTTAATCGCCTGTCATTCCAACCTATGGTTTGTTCGTTATTCATTTTTTCATGGTTTCGTGCCTTTTTCGCGTATGTTTTTGTAAATTTTTCATGTGAACCTACCCTATTCTATTCAGAATTCAATTCTGGCTAGATAGCCTTGTCCGGACACCCTTCTTGTATAATTCTTCTTTTTTCTCCACCATGTTTCACCCTCTGGATTTTTTGTTATTAATTTTTATTTGTGTTTTTGAGCTCCATTTTCTTGTTTTTCCATGTGAACGCCTTCTACCCCCATCCGAACTGAGATTTGATGTGACAACCCTGAAGATTATATGTGTCTTGACATTTTTCCTTTTTGCTGCCCTTCATTGCGGTGTCCGAATTTTCTTATATTAATTTCTGAATCCCTTTTCGTGTACGTTTAGTTTTTTCCACGTGGACGGATCTTATCTTCGTCGGAACTGTGTTTTGACATAATAGGCCTTTCCGGCATGCCTTTTTGCATATTTTTTATTTTTCTCTTGTTTCATTTCGGCCCATGGATTTTCTAATATTAATTTTGGTATGTGTTTTTGGGCTTGATTTTTGCATTTTTCCCATGTGAACACCCTAAATTGTTCCTGACCACCTCGTTGCCTTCTTCCACTGTCTCCCCCTTGACTTTCGGCACAGCTTTCCTTTTTTCCACATTTCGTTCCGGTGCCCGGTTTGGGTTTTATACATTTTTCGGCTAATTTACGCTCGTCGTGCCTCTTCTTACGTCATGCGTAACTACTTGTTTTTTTGATTTTTACTTATGACGTCACGTCCGTTGCGTCATCCCGCACCTGTGCTGATGTCTTAACCCCCGTTGCTTCCCATCACTGCAAATCTTTTTACCTTGCCCGCGCTTATGCGCGGGCCGAGGGGGGCTTCATTGTTTTTAAAAAGAAATTTATCTTCATTTTGTTTCTTTTTCCATTAAAACCAAAACATCCTCAATTTAAAAAAAAAGAACATCCAAATTTCCCCCTCGACAGTTTTCCCTCCCCTTCCCTTCTCCCCTTTCTCTCTCCTTTCCTTTTCTCTCTCCCTGACTTCTGCTGCTTCTTCTTCTTCTCCTTCTTCTCCTTCTTCTTCCTCTTCTTCCTCTTCTTCCTCCTCTTTCTCCTTCTCTTTCTCCTTCTCCTTCTCCTTCTCCTTCTCCTTCTCCTTCTCCTTCTTCTTCTTCTTCTTCGTCCTCTTCTTCCTCCTCTTCCTCCTTCTCCTTGTCCTTCTTCTTCTCCTTCTTCTTCCTCTTCTTCCTCTTCTTCTTCTTCCTCCTCCTCCTCCTCCTCCTCCTCCTCCTCCTCCTTCTTTCTCCTCCTCCCCCCGCTCCCCCTCCTCCCTCTCGGTTTCGCTCGTGCTCTGGGCCGCCGCCTCAAGCAGGCATAGTCCTACTGTCCTGCACGCTCGTCGCCATTGCCTTGTTCCGCATTCGACCCCGCGATCCCATCTTCGAGGTCGTCTCCATTCATTTCTGCGGCTTCTAGCTCCGCTTCTGCACCGACTCTCTGCCTCCCCACCCCGCCATTTTTGCCCTCCCTCCTGCCGTTTCACCCTCCCTAGCCCTGCCCACCCAGCCCCCCCATTGTCCCCTCCCCCCCCCTCCAATGTCCACACCCAACCCCCCATTGTCCCCCACCTGCCCACCCCTTCAACAAAAAAAAAGAAAAAAAAAAGAAAAAGGAAAACCCCAACTTTCTTTGACCCCAGTTCCCTCGCAGTGGCCTTCCAGCTCCCTCTGCTCCCGTTCTTCCGCAACAACCCGCTGCCAACCGCCGCCACCCCGCTGACGGCCTTTCCCCCTTTTCATGTCACCTCGGGTCCACACCCCCATGTCGTC
This sequence comes from Lygodium microphyllum, assembly GCF_053477565.2. Lineage (NCBI taxonomy): Eukaryota > Viridiplantae > Streptophyta > Polypodiopsida > Schizaeales > Lygodiaceae > Lygodium > Lygodium microphyllum. Next base: position 119,427,648 of record NC_141145.1, read on the forward strand.
CTCCCACCCTGCTTGCGGGTGTTTGTGCGGGTATTCGCGCACGTCTCGCGGGTGCGCTCGTGTCGTGTCCAGGAATCGTCCATACGTGTTCACGCCGAGGACGCGCATCTGAATTTGTCCGTGCGATGGTGCGTGCCCATCCGTTCACATGCTGTTGTTCATACGCAGCCCATGTACCTTCTTTTATTTTTCAAAAACCCATTAATACCCAGAAAAACACCTAAAATCTTAAAAAATCATAAAAAATCTCATAAAAAAATAATTAAAAAACAAAAAAATAAAATAAAATTTTCCTTACCAAATTGGAAAATTTTTTGGTTTATTTTGCGGATTACAATGCAGAGAATTAATTGTAAAAAAATAATAATCCTTAAAATCCTTCAAAATTCATTAAAAATTGAGAAAAATTTACTAAAAATAAATCAAAATCAGAATTAAATCCAAAAAAATCATAGAAAATTTCATCAATAAATTTTACTACTTTTGGAATATTTTATAAGCTGAACAAGCCTTGACACATGATCACCCTATTATTTTCAGGCCAAAATGCTAAATTTTTACCTAAATTCATCGAAATTTCATTTTAAATTCCAAAAATAGGCTGAAAAAATATTGAAAAATACAGATCCATTGTTGAACTTGAATGGTTCAATTTGCCCTTAGGGTTGATTGCCAAAAGCTAGTTATCATATTTGTTTAGAAAAACCACAATAAATCAACATAAAAAAAAACCACAAAAAAACACATAAATCAAAATAAAAATAATAGCAACACCCAAAAAATAATCCAAATAAACTAAAAAAAATATAATCCAACTAACCTCGCCTTCATATATTTTTTAAAAAAATAAGGTGTTTCATTTTTTTTAAAAGTAGTGGCTTTTGCTTTTTTGTTGAACTCATTGCATCTTGGGATCCATCCGTGCGCCCTCAGTCTCTTGCATACACACCCCTACTAAGTATTTATATTTTTTTACTTTTTTAATTTTTTGGTCATCCCTTAGCCACGATTAATTGTTAAAATGAACTCAAATCACCTGCTTTTCCATGCGCACTATGCCATATACACATTTTTCTAAATAATTAAAATGAACTAGCATTTAGACACATCTAAGTTTATTAAAAATGAATCTGTCGTCACAAGTGCACGCATTATACAAAAAGTGTTAAACACACACTTAATTTTTAATCAATGAATATGCATTTAGACACCTGAGTCTGGTTATCGAAGTCCGAGATCCGTTTAAAGCACATTTTTACTCTAATAATTTGTAATTAATATTTCAAGAAAAAATAATCGTTTTCTTATTAAGATTTACAATCTAATAAAATTTCACTCATTTTTAATAATTTATGAAAACAAACTCTTCATTAAAATCATTCCCCTCACTGCATTTTTTCTCCTTTTCAATAAATACACTTCGTGGGATGGGCACGTGCAGTCTTTTAAGTTGTCATTGCTTACAGACGTATGGTTATGTCCTGAGTGGATTATTGAGGTATTATGGTTTGATTGTATGATACGATTAAGGGTGCCGTCTGTTGTTTTCTTTTATGCTTGATATGGGGATTCAGGGTGTTTATATGTCTGTTGCATAGCATGAAGCTTTCGGCCGCATATGTGTAGAAGTTATACCGAATTTTTCCTAGGATGTGGATTGTTTGGGATGGTTAGTCGGTTAGTCACGTCTGTGTGTGCTTATTCTAGTCGATTTCTTTTTGATGGATATTCTGTTGTTTTACAAGCATTCATTGTGATTGTTTGTGTGTGTGGTATGTGTGTAATCTATCTGAATGGCGTCTCAAGCTCCTCCTCCAGTTCAGTATGTTCCCTTGGTATCTCACGATTATTCTTTACTTTTGGAGTTCGAACTTATTGGCAAAGTAGGCTTAGCCAAGTTCATCACACTCTCATTGCTACTCATTCTAAAGGATACTGATACTTGTGATCAGTTTCTAGTCTCTTACAGTAAGAGGTCTGGTCCTGTTAGAGGAACCGTTGTCTAATTGACGCCTGAAAGTTTGGGCAAGGCTCTGTCTTTACCCTATTGAGGTGACTCTTTCCCTATTGCTAGATAACTGTTCTCGAATGAGGATATCTTTAAATTGTTGCAAAAGCAGACACAAGATGTGTTGGATTCCAAGAAGGTTCTTACCACTTCTGGCATCAGTGTCTCCATGATCTCCAATCCTGTGTAGAAGCAGCTATGCTAGTTCCTTTAGGACAGGTTTATGCCTGCCAAGATACCCTCTAATTACCTTTCAAAGGAGCTGTTTACAGCTTCTAGAATAGTGTTAAAAGGCATAATGATTTATTGGAGTTTTTAGCTTCTGTCCAAAATGGATCAACACTTTGTCAGAGCCACCAGAGGTAATGTGACTAATGTTACATTTGGTTCCTACCTTTCTGTCTTTTTGGCATATGCCGCCCCCTTAAAGGAAGTTCCTACCTTGATAGTTGATCCACCAGATGCTCCTTTCCCTACTAAACACTCTGATGTCATCATTGAGGAGCTTGATCCTATTCCTTCAGTGGTAGTTCAGAGGAAACACTTAAAACGAGTGGCTGAATCAGCCCCAGCTCCTCATCCAGTCTCTGTTCCTGATCAATCTAGCAGTCACCTACCAGTTTTTCTCACAACGCCGAATCTTTTCAGAGCACATCGTGAGGATACTCTGGAGATTTCCATTCCTTCAGTACAACGCTTGGTAACTGGAGATACAAGTCCCTTCCTATGTCAAGATGTTCAGCGTTCTACTGAGCTCTCAGTGACTGCATGTATCCAACAGCTCTATTCCTCTTGCTATGATGAAGTCCAATAGACCAAAGAAGAGATGACAAAAGCAAATGCCAAGCTAGCTTCCGCTCATGAACGCTTTTCTGATCTTTGTACCCAAATGGAGCAATAGACTAAGATCATTGATGCTCATAAAATGGAAATTTCTAGTTTTCACACTCAGTTGGTTGACATTAAAACCCAAGTGGTTAATGTAATTGAGGAACGAGATAGATTGTTGAAGGAATCTCATGAGCTTCAAGATTTGCTCGCCGCCCAGAAAGAGGAGCTTAAGATAGCAAATACCACCATAGACCAGAGCAGAAACCAAATTCAACACCTTAACGAGCAACTGGTCCAGTCTCGTTCTTCTTCATAGAGCCCTATTGTGCAACTTGTTCCATCTTTGTTGACCCCTACGGACTTGGCAGTTCTCCAGAGACAGGCCACGTTATGCCCGTTGTTTCAAGCTAAAGTGAAAAGATTGCAGTCTAGGATGGATTTATTATGGTCTACATTTGAAAAATTTTAGGAGTATGTTCCTTTCAACCATTTCTTTTTTGTCCACTATCAACTGCAGAAGTTGGCCGTCTATATTAAGCTCTCAACGATGGATCTACCTCTTTCAGAGGATGATTGGAGTGGAGCATGGTCTTCTGATTTGCTGACAGAAGTTGTCCGTATGGTCTTTGAAGATTCTATAATGTTGGATACAATGATGATGTCTCATATGTATCTATGAGGTGATCTGTTAATTCCAGATGATGTAGATCTGGCTTGGTATGTAGGGGATGTGGTCTTACAAGCTGCCTTATATATCAACCATTTGGAGTTGAGGATAGATGAAATGTTCCAGTGCTATTCTTCTAAAGTGGTTGCTTGCCCTGACACTTTATGGCATTCAATGATCGATTCTGTAATCTTGAACCAACGACCGAATAAAGCCTCTACTCATGTGCAGAACACTAACCAACTGAGGGTGGATCTTTTAGCTTATCTTTCCAAGAACCATCCATTTGATTCATCCTTCTTTGATACCTACTATCGACGATCTATTTTAGGTCCCTTCGTTCCTAGCTTATTTTATTATTAACAAATGGCCCATCGCTATAATGCTTATTTTTCCCGTTATCAATCCAACTCAGCAGCCATCTTACCTCTCCTTTTCCAACCTCAGGGTGCTCCTCAAATTCCAATCTTTACCTATTGTTCTTTCATTGAAGATCAAGTTTTTTCCCCTTCTCCACCTTGTCCTTCCCCATCTATCCATATACCTTCCACTTTTCTTGCTTATCAATTAACGCCTTTCTTAACTAATTCACCTAAAATTTTAGCTAATCCTTATTTACCTTATTCCTCATTTTATGATTTTGCCTACCCATCTCTTCATCCTCTTGTACTCATTCCTCTTCCATCTCCTACCATTCAATTTCTCAACCTCCTCAGTTGGTTAGTGGGCATGAATGATTTGATCAGTAGATTTCCAGAAGAAGAGGATGGAGCTCAACTGATTCTCTTACGGGACCCTAGATTAATTGGCCATTAATTCTAGGGGACTGGACAACTGCTAGTCAAGCGTACCAAAATTATCTCTATTTTGCCCAACAATATTCACAATCTCTAGATCCTTCAGTGAGATTGACAGCCCATTTTGCTTGGTACCTAGCATATATGCATAGTCATTCCCATAATGATCAAAAGGCCATTCCAAAGTTATGTATGAATGTCAATGTGAACATTGATTCCCAACAACTGGATGTCCTATATTTTCATGCCCTTTGTCTCCCTAGTAGATACCTTGTTTTGCTCGAAAGGACGTGCTGCCTTCAATTCTTTCAGAATTCTCCAAAATCTTTTGTAGATGAATCCTTATCCATGGATCTCTTTTGTAATCATCAAGCTTTTAAGAGGGATCATCTTCACTGATACCCCTGGATGTATTTTCTATGCTTCTTAATGATATATCTCTCTTTTGGAGGTGCCATTCAGATGGTTGTTTTGTGTTTGTGCTGTATTGGTTTTTATGTGATGAGTTCGTGCTGGTTGAATAATGGATTTGTTTGAGAGCTCCCTTTTCGACCATTAACACTGATGGAGATGGTGAATGGAAAGCCTACGATGCAAAGCTGAAGAACCTCTTATATCCCTTACAATTTATCATGACTTTCTATTGTTTATAAGATGCGTTACTGAATAACGGTGTTTTCCTTTAGTTGTATTCTTTCTTAGACACAGGTGATATGTTGGGGTCGTGGTTGGGAGGATTATTGAAGATGCTACAGAAGATCGAATTGAGCTCTTTACTGAACTTATATTCTTATTTTCCTTAGGTCATGAGAACGCTTCCTTTCTAAGTGCGGGGATATGTTGAATGCTAAAATGACTAGGTTTTTTGGTTGATTTTATTGTTTTTGAGGCCTGAATAGTTGACTTTTGATGGATTTTGAGTAATGATTGATTATTTTGGAAGTGTTTGAGAGTGTCTTGGATGATATTGATTATGTTTTGGAAGCTCACGATGATTCTTAGTAGAAATATGAGGCTCTGTGATGTTCTGATAGGTTCTGTTGAGGTTCTGATACCTTCTTTGATGATTGATGAAGGTTGAGGTCTTTTGAAACCTTATTGAATAGTTTTTGATAGTTTGAAATGGTTTTAGTATGAGTTATGAGGATTTGATGTTCTCTGATGACCTGTAACCCTCTCTTGATCTTCTGTTAACCCTCTGTAGAGCTTCTATCCTATTCTATTCTATTCTGTAGACCTTATGTAAGTGTTCTATGGAATGTATATGTGACTTTGGGAAATTTTTCTAACTTTTGGAAAGGATGAATGTAAGTTCAAAATAGCTAAAACAAATGGAAGAAGTAGTTGTAAACTAATGAAAGAAGTAGCTGTTGAAGACTCAAGAGAAGACTGGAGTGAAGTGACAGTAGTGAGCTATGAAGAGACACTGTAGTGACTCTAGTGCCCTTTTATATCTCCCATACCTCTTGGGAGGTGCATCCACGACCTGAGAATGATTATTGAGAGTGATTATTGAGTATTGTAGTAAGGAGATGATGTACTATTGAGAGAGAGAGAGAGAGAGAGAGAGAGAGAGAGAGAGAGAGAGAGAGAGAGAGAGAGAGAGAGAGAGAGAGAATTCTATCAAAACAATGTATCTATCTATGAGAGATTGAGAGAGAGAAATATGAAGACAATGGAGATGAATCATATGTGATTATTTCCATTCAAAAATGGTGTATTCTTTTGTGTTTCTTGTTCTATTGATGGATTCTATGAAGATGTTGAAGATTATGGTTGACTCTATCAAATCCGTGGGAGATATCTACTATGATGCTGCGTAAAGATTTGCTCTTTTCCTTGTTGTGGTTCTCTAAAGAATAAAACAAAAGCTTGTTGATGTTACAAGATAGATTTTATTGCAGTAGAAACCCCTTTTCCTTGGACCTGTTCTTCTTGGGGCTCCAATTATTTATGGATGATAGCATAGAGAGGATGCAATATAGCACACCTAACTCCTTTATATGTCCATCTACATTTGAAAAAAATCCCCTGGATACCATCCTCTTCAAACACATGCTTCCCTATTTGACTAAGGAAAATCCCATGAATACCATTCTCTTGGAATACATGCTTCCCTGTTTGATTGAACTAGCAAATTTTCATATGGAAGTCTTGGAGTTTGTTAGAGAACACCCATTTCACCCTCTAGCAATAAAGTTGGATTGATATTTAATGTTTGTAATAAATATACTCATTTGCTTTGTGTATAATAGCTCACTAACTTGCAAATGCATTTGTGGATTTAGTTTTTTTAAAGTTTTTATAGTAAGTTCATGTAGTATAATTTGAAATATATCACTATATTAAAATATTTAATTATTGAAGTTTGGAGTTTAAAATGAAAATTTCTTAGAATGAATAACATCTATAGGTAATGAAGCAATTCGAAGCTATATATTATGGAGATTGTGAAGCAATTGCTTGCAAGGGTCTATTGTAAAAAAATGCATATCTTTAATCTATATGTAAGCCTAATCAAATGAGGAAGAAAGAGAGCAAGAGAAAGAGAGAGAAGAATGTGTAAGTATAAGTGGATGTCTATAGTTTGCTTGTGTGTGCATAATTGAAGTACTAACACATCAATATGTAATTATAAAATATGTGCAAAGAAGGGAGAGAGGGGAGATGTGAATGTACACATAGTGTGATATCTCATATCTATGCATAATTGAACCATTAAGATTATGATAATATTATCAAAGATAAGCACATAAGCTTAATCTAGTGATATAAATAAGTTAAGAAGAAAGAACTACTATGTGAGAGCTTTCGCTCGATCGCCAAGACCCATGGACCGCTTATTGCTTCAAGAATTTCAAGCCAAGTGGAATGGCTACCTCTCACATTGCCATACACACTCTCACACCTACAAATGTAGTGAGCTTACCTCCATGCTGATCGAGTTACCTCCTCCTTCTCGCAATTCGATAGCTCCACTATCCAAGTGCAAGCTTCAAGTGAGCTCGATCCTCAAGCTCCAAGCTCCATGTTTCATTGCCGCGCACGCACAAGACAAGAGAAGATAATAAAAGAGAAGAAGAAAGGAGAATATGGAGAGCTTCTCCACCACGGTCCCTCACCCTCACACACTCACTCTCTCACACTCTCACATTCTCACACTCCCTCTCTCAAGTACAAGCACCACAAGTAAGAGCAAGAAGAAGAAGAAGAAGAAGAAGAAAGCTACTTTTGGCCACACACAATAATGATCTTCTCCATTCCTTTTTTGCCTTTTTATACATGCTCTCCTCCTCTTTTGGGCGCCCATCCCTTTTTACATGACTAACCATTTTGGCCAAGGTATTCTTTCCTTATTTTACAAATTTCACAAGAGGGAGTTTGGCACTCTTTTACAAAATGAATTACAATGCATTCCTAGCACTTTCTTTGCTAGAATATTTAGTGCACTAATTATTATGCACTTTCTTTTGCATTAAGGCTTTTCCTACATTTTTTTGAGCTTGCCTTTCTTTTCTACTTTTCTTGCCTTGGGTTGTCTTCCATTTCCAAATTTTTGGGTCTTTTCTATCTTGGGCTTCGTTTGGGCTGTAACATTACCCCCCTCCTAGCTGAATGCCAGTCCCATGGCACTTGTTGATAAGGGCTCAGGTGGTTGAAAGTTTTCCAAGTGGATTGACGATGGGATTTTGGGAGGTTGACTATGGAGAAGAGCCACATCAAAATGGATGGAGAGGTGTGGATGCAGAGGATGGATTGAGTGGATGATAGGGGCCTCCGATGCCAGTGGTTGATCACAAGTTGCCGAATGTACCGGAAAAGAAAAGGAAGTGTACTACTTGGGGGTGTGCCTATCTCACAATGTAGTGCATGGTGTCTGTGCCAGTGGAACTGGGAGTTGGGTCGAACCTAGGCACAAGCTCAAGGTGTTGTCCCACACTTGAGGACCCAATTCTTTTGCAATGGTTGGTATTGCAGGTGTGACTTCGGGAGGCAGGTCTAATTGTAGGTGAGTGGGAGCTCCCTAGTAGTTGTGCCATGCCCTTAAGATGCCCTAAGTGTGTGAAGTGGGGAATGGGCTAGGGTGGTCCTTAGGTTTAGTGCTTGTGACACTCGTAGGATATAGATGATGGTTGATTCCCTTTGTAGGCTGCTTTGTTTCCTTCTTCCTTCCTTCTTTTCCTTATCCTTGTTTGTTGTTTTTTTTTCTTTTTTTTTCCTATTTTTATTAAAAAAAAAGAACAACTTACTAAGGGAGCATGCCAAGAGGCATCCTGTTTATTGTAGAGCAGGGGCCAAATTGCATGGTGGCTTAAGGGCTTTACTGAGGAATGACCTACTTTGCAGATACCCCTTGAAGCTGGTTCTTACATTGAGTGGAGTAGATGACAAAAATGGGTGGTTACACCTTGTGAATCTACTATCACTCATGTCCTCTAAGAGGTTCATGAAAAATGATGGTAGGACAGTGGCTCTCATCATGAGGCGCACCATCTCATAGCTATCAATCCTAGCATTGAGGTTAAAAAAGAGGGGCAATAGCCACTTTTCCTCTCTGCAGCAGGTTTTTGTTTTAATAATACTCACAATAGGCAAAGGTAATTACATGTGGTGATGAAAGCAAGGTCAGGGCATGAGGAAAAATCCTTCAAGAAACTTGCTATAGATGGGCAAGGGTCCCTTTCGATAAAAATCAAGCTCTCTTTAGGGATTGATGCATTTACATTATAGATCAAGGGAAAGTGATATCTATCATACACCTTTGAGGGTTGAAGTCAACTCCAATTCTTCTGGGGTAGGGCATGTAGATAGGATGATCCTGCTCATAAGGTAGGGTGCTGCTGCAAAATGCGATCCAGGCCTCCAAGCTAGAGTTCCAGATGTCCTGGCACCACCTTGGCCTTGCCTCATATCCTTTTACCTTGTGAGGTACCTCAGCCGCCTTATCTTCCCAATAGTTTGTAGGCTCTTGCAGCCACCTTGTGGGGTGCTCCTTGGCCATGCCTCATATCCTTTTACCTTGTGAGGTACCTCAGCCGCCTTATCTTCCCAATAGTTTGTAGGCTCTTGCAGCCACCTTGTGGGGTGCTCCTTCATTCCTCTAGCCATCTGCTCCTCAAACTAGCTGAGAGTTTGATGACATCCTCCACCACCCTAGGAGATAGTACTCTGTCCAATGAGCAAGGGAAGGTGAAAGAGAAATCGAACGGTGGACTATGGTTCGCCCATTGCTCCCACACCCCAAGTTTGTGGCCCTAGTTGATGGGATCACACTCCTCATCTTGAGGGATGGCCACTTGAACTTGTAGTGTCCTAGCTTGAAACTTTTTACGGGCACATTCCACTTGCTCCCTATGCTTGTGCCTTTCCTCCACCATTTGTTCAGGTGGTTTTGCTTCCTCCCATTGCTCTTCTAATTGCACTTGTGGTTACATAGGGGGGCTTGATTCCTACTTTTGTTTTATCCTCTTGATGATTTGGTTCGAAATCAAGTTCTTCTTGGACTTGCTCTAGTGGCTCGTGTTGCATTGGTTACATTGGCCGTTCTGGCTCCCCAAGCCCTAGTAGAACGAGTTCTTGTGCAATTAAGCTAGTTGAGAGTAGGTGAGCGCATTGCTCCTCTAGTCCCAAACTGGTGATGGTCTCGAATGCCTTGTCATGGAGTCCATTCTATAGAGCCCTCCTCGTCAATTCTAACTTTCTCTTGAGCTGCTCAACCATCTCTTCTCCCCTTGGCTGTGTGACATTCAACACTGTTCGTAAGAATGCATGTTGTAGCTCCACCATTCTTGTCTTGAGGATTGCAGCTTTGTTTTTTGCTAGAAGGCGCTCACCCTCGGCATGGTCCAGCTTGTAGGCTAAGCTTCTAGTTCTATCTTCATTCTTGGCCGCCCATTCTTCTACTTTTTCCTTCATCTGATCCAATCCTTTGTTTTGATATTGGGCTAGAGTGGCAATTAACTACTCTTGCTCCTACCATAGAATATGCATTTTATCTTGTTCTTGGGTTTTTCTTTTCACTGGTTGTTTAAGTATGTCTTGTTCATGGAGAACAGATTGCAGCTGGTTGTGCAGCTCCATCAATTTCCTCTTGTACTCCTCCTCTCGTTGGTTCCTTGCCTCTTGTAGTTCCTTTGTAGCGTGTTCTTTTTGCCTCTTCAGCTCTTTTTTTTTTAGCTCTAGATGTTTATTTTTGCAAGAGCTAAATGTGCACATGTTTTCCAAGGACATGCGGGTCTCCCTCTCTTCATCATACAACTCCTTGAGACCCTCCTCTCCCTCTCTTGCCTTCAAGGCCTCTTTTAATGCGATCATCTCCCTATTAAGAGATCATAATCACTCTTGCTTGCTCCATCCTATAGTCCGTGAACACAATCTTTTCTTTTTCAAGCTCTGCATAACTGTGGTCTTGTCTTTAGTTGCCTTGTGAAGTTGGCTTTGAAGTTCTTTCACCAGTTCAAATCTTGATCCTCATCATGGTGCATAGGCAAAGGTATCGATGTGGTTGATACTTCCAAGTGAGATACCTTTGGCCCTTGGAATGACTGTGCATGGCTATTGCTAGTCTCTTGGTTCTTGCAAGAGGGGCTCCTTCACTGGGTGTAGGTTCAATTTTGTGCACTTTGCTAACTAGATATTGCATCTAGGCCATGAGATTGCTTTCATTAACTACCCCATCTACAATACCTTGTGTTGGGATAATGGTTGGTGTGGTCAAGATTGGTGGGATTGGGTGTAATGGGGCTTTACCCTTGCCTTCCACCACCAATCTTGGTCTAGCTTCCTCTATTGATGTGCTTGTGCTTGGCACATCCTCCCTTGCTGGGCTCATCATTGCCAGTTCTTGAGATCGAGAGGTTTGCTCCGCTAATCTCGGAATGGCAAGGGCAATCTCCTCTTCTTCTTATTTTCTATCAGCCTTTCTTCCTCCTCAGATATATATATATATATATATATATATATATATATATATATATCCAAGGCTATTAATGTAGGAGAGGGTCTAAGGTAGTATTATAGGAGAGAGTGTTAGAAAATTTTGAAGCCAAAGAAAGGGGCGGTGGGTCTCTCCTACATCGAATTACAAAAGGTACCTATTTATCCAAACTACTTTTCACATTTCTTTCTCTTTTCTCTTATAAATGATTTTTAAAAAGGCACCTCTCTCTTGTCTCTCATCAATAATTATTTTTATATTCTCTCTCTCTCTCTCTCACTCATCCAAAAGTTATTTTTATCTCTCTCTCCTCCCTCTCTTTTGCATTGAGTCCTAATACCCTTCCAATTGAAAATCCTTACATTCAAAGTATCTAGAATATATTTTTGATTTTAAAGACTAGGCAAACCATTGATAAATTACTTAGTTAAGATTGAACAAAGTTTGTATGAGCAATAATATTTAAAGCTATGTCTTTAGTTCTATAATATACATTAGAGAAACCTACCTTGATTGTTCTCTCTGTGTGTACGTGTATATACGTCTGCGTGTCTTATTTTAACTTGTTTCAATATCTCTCTTTTATTAAAAAACTATTGTCATTAAAAATCTCTCTCTTTGTCTCCCCTTCGCTCATTAATATACATACATATTAATGTGTGTATGTACTTGTGTGTGTGTATTGGAAGTCCTAACACGCATACACATATGATTAGTTCAAAGAAGTATAACTATATTCTATAGCCTATGAATATTAATATTACAATATGATGTCAAGTTAGCAAATACATGCACAATGAGAGATCAAGATGATGGTCTCTCTCTCTCTCTCTCTCTCTCTCTCTCACACATTAAGCATATTGATTAAGCATCAAATTTATACAAGTTTTCACTAATCTATATTTTTTCTTGCCACCACAATAAATAATCCACAAATATGAAAGCTTTAATAATGAGTTTTTACTTTTAAATCAATGTTTAATGAGGTTGCTAGAGCCATTTATAAAGAAAAATATTTAGTAAGTATTTGGAATGGATGCAAATGTAGATATATTTATACACCAACCCGTGCTTACCAAAAAGAACTCACATCTCGTATTTGGAAAGAGAAGAACTTTCCAACATCACCCATAGTGTGACTAGTAAAGCAAAAAATTTGCTAGTTCTTAGAGTAAATGCATTTTATTTTATTGCTTTACTAGTCACCCATAGTGTGACTAGTAAAGCAAAAAATTTGCTAATTCTTAGAGTAAATGCATTTTATTTTATTGAGAAAATACAAGCATATCTCGATTGGTTAGCTATGATAAAATTTATGATAATCTTTTACTATCATTGTCTATTCGTTTGTGGAATAGTAGTACTCTTGCCACATGTCAATGTAATACAAATCTAGATTCAAATTGCTTGCAGAAATTAATTTTTATTATAAATGAGAGAGAGAGAGAGAGAGAGAGAGAGAGAGAGAGAGAGAGAGAGAGAGAGAGAGAGAGAGAGAGAGAGAGAGAGAGAGAGAGAGAGAGAGAGAGAGAGAGAGAGAGAGAGAGAGAGAGAGAGAGAGAGAGAGAGAGAGATTAGTAAAGAGAGAATTGTTCGCTACAACGTATGCCACAATCCAATGTCATACAAGTTCTATCGATTTGGAGTGTTTGCACAAATGTTTCCATATTGTAAAAATGAGAGATAAAGAGAGTTGTTTGCGTAATAGAGAGAATTGTTCATGTGTAGAGAGAGAGAACTATTTTTTGAAACGGCTTTCATAATATAATATAATATAGATTCTATCAATCCAAAGTGCTAGCATGAATTCTTTTTGGGTTGAGAGAGAGAGAGAGAGAGAGAGAGAGAGAGAGAGAGAGAGAGAGAGAGAGAGAGAGAGAGAGAGAGAGAGAGAGAGAGAGAGAGAGAGAGAGAGAGAGAGAGAGAGAGAGAGAATATGGTGGTGAAGGTAGTGATGGTGGTGGTGGTGGTAGAGCTAGCGGGGGCGGTTGCGGTTGGTGGTGGTAGTGGAAGTGGAGGTGGGTCCATCTAAGGGCAGAATAAGTGAATTATGTGGAATAAGAATAGAGGGGTTTCCAAAAAAAACTCGCTTCTTGCCCTTCCCCATGATTAGTGGAGGTTTCCTCTAATTGATATCCTATAGTTTCAATGAAATTGTTATTAGAACCCACAAAATCATCACTGTTTTGACCCTCTTCTTTTGTATCATCTTCTTTCTTCTCACTCATAGTTGACCCCTTCTTTGAGCTACCCTTATAGGTACCACTCATTCCCTCAAAGCTCCCTACTTGCCTCTCCCAATCACAATAATCTGACTCAATTCCAATTGAATGTCTCTACAATGAATTTTTTAGCTTTTAATGACAAACCCAACCCACTTTCAAGGTATTTTGTAACTTAATGTTCAATTTTTCTAACTCCACTATCCTTTCAGTTCTCTTTTCCAATCTTCTTGTTGCTCTCTTGTCATATGCAAGTTTCTGGCTTTCGCTCATTCACTTTTCTCAGTTGCTTTCTATATCTCACACATCCTTCATCAATCTTTATGCAGACTCAACTTAAGAATAATGTTAGGTAGTTCCTTATCTTTAGCAACATCATCACCTAAGTTCTCTACTAAACCTAATATTTTAGCCACCTTCCTTCGTGTCAAAGGTTAATCTAGTGCCTTTTGTTAGTACTACCCACGAACAAATGTGGGTCCAATCTATTCTCCTGAAGAACGTATGACTCTCTATAAAACCAGTTGTAGTGGTCTTTTATGCTAATCATATTGACTTGAATTCATCGACTAGTTTGAAGTGCAATGCTAGTAAAATAATTCCTTTTGCATCGTCTTCAGACATCTAATTCCAAGTGCACAATTATTCGACATCAATCCACAATTGAGAGCCAAAGTATTTACCCCTGTCCACCAATTTGGTGTCCCTAGCCTTATCTATGATAATTTGTTGAATATCCTATGGAAATTCAAGAAAGAAGCCTCATAGGAAAGCTACATCATAGTGGTTCATCATAGGCCCACTTGTTTAACTTTATAGATACTATATTTGTAAACTCTATTGTCAAGTCTTGAAATAACTAAGGTTTGATGGGTAGGTCAAATAGGTAAAGAGTTCTAACCTTGGTCTTTATAGCTTCTCCCCATCTCTTAGGGGAGACTCCTTATATGTAACTCTTGCCATTCTTGTGGTGGTTGATTATGTGTTCCCTCTTTGGGAATGTTGAAATTTGGAAGAGATTTAAGTTGAATAATTGAAAGATCTTATAGATATTTCCTCCTTTCTGTTCCTTTTAATTTTCCTTCTTCGTCTTAATAATTTATTTTCTTTCAATTCTATGTAAAAGTAGTAAAAATTGCCTAGACCATCCCTTTCTCTCCTTAATTGACATGATTTTCTCTCCCAATAAACACACAAAAAATTATAGCCCTCTAAGAGCCCCCCACATTAATATGCAAAATGGCTATGTGTGAAGCCATTGTGTTCATTGAGAATTGTAAGTGAATTAATATGAGCTTTCTAACTCCAAATTAATAGTATAAAAGACATCTTAACTTTTCCCATATAGTCCAACTATAATCCCACTCAATAGTTTCATTCAAGTTACTTTGAAACCCTTTAAATGTCATTTTTAGCCGACATTTTGAACTAAATCCTCTAATGTATTAAATCCAATTTAATCAACATTTATACAAGAGAAAATATTTGGCTTAAAACACAAATATACACTAATCATTGTCTCAACTCGAAACGTTATTTTACAAAGTAAGTATCCTTTAATGGATTCCACTAGTCATAATATTTTAATAATAGATCTTAAACAAAAAATAAAATGGATTATTTTTTCATTCTTTCCACAAATTCCTTCCCCATCCATACTTATTAATTTTTCTTTATTATTTCTTAGAAAAATACAAATATTCATAATAATTATTCTCAAACATAAAACTTCAAACTCTCTTAACCAGAGATTACCCTTAACAAATACAACTTATGCACCAATTTTCATTAGTAAATCTCTTCATTGTCTCCTAATATCTGCTAATTATACACTCAAAAAACCTAAAACCTATCGTTTTAACCCTTAAAAAGTATAGATCTTCAAATTCACAAACCTAAAATAGCTAAAAACTTATATGCAAGTCAATCTTATTATGATCTAACTCTATTTTAAATTACTACTTTTAATCTCTCATTAGAACTCTTAGTTGATTCTAATTATGGATGAAAAGTGTTATTTTTACCATTAAAGCTCTTATATCTTCAATAGATTCATTTCCTAAATATGAGATTTCATTATTAGATTCATTTCGTTATGTTTTAAAATTTTCACCTCACTTTTCATTAATAGTATGGAAAATCCTGAATATCCATTAATTAGGGTCTAACATATAGTTTTTGACATATTTTCTACCATTTTTTAATCGTTTCAATTCATATGATGCAAAAATTAGACTCCATTCTATTAATTTGAAATCCAAAAATCAAGAGATCAATACATTTAATACCAATTTCACTTAAACTTGACATTCTTCTTCAATTTTAATTAGAAATAAAAGTAGTCATTTAAAGAAAGAAAGAAATATTGTCACCTATAAGGATAGATGAAATAGGCTCGAAGACCAAAATAGGATGAAAGAGGAGAGAAAAAGTGATTGATTGTAGCCTATAGATGCTAAAGATGAGGCCAAATACTGTAGCAAATCTTGATGATGGTGCCCGCTTTCTTGTGTGTTTTCTCTCTCTTGAGCAATGCCTTTTCACAAGACAGCCATGTTGGGGGTAAAGGCACATATGTCTAGCCACCCATGTATTAGTTACACTCATAGTTCCACACACTTGTATACTGCCAAGCGGTGGCAGGCACCCATTATCGTCACTTTATTCTTTATTCTTTCAGTGATATTTGAATAAGGGAAGGCTGGTCACACATTGTGATTGTTGAAGTTCCTACATACTCTCTCTCTCTCTCTCTCTCTCTCTCTCTCTCTCTCTCTCTCTCTCTCTCTCTCTCTCTCTCTCTCTCTCTCTCTCTCTCTCTCTCTCTCTCTCTCTCTCGCACTGGCTCCTTCCACCACAACTCTCGCTTCTACTTGTGTGCTTCCACTCTATGCTCAGTCCCTTCAATTGGTATCAAAGTTAAGATTAAGGAGCTCTTTCCTTCAGTTTGCTTAAGCTTGAGACAAAACTTCAATTTGAAGGTTCCATGGTGGTTCAACCCTCTTCTTCCTAAGGTATGAATCTTGCTCTTGCTTCATTCCTGATTACTCCCTCTACTTGAGGCTTGTTCCAGAGCTTGGATAACCTTGTTTGAGCCTTAGTAAGTGCTCAAAAGCAATCATTACTAGTAGTAGGACCAACAACAACATCAGCATGATTTGCATGGCTTGGTTTTCCTCCCTGCTTCTCCTACAGACATTGATAGCCCTCCTTTGGCTCATGTGGCACTTGGCATTCAATAGGCATCATTTGCCTTCCTCCCCAGCATTGGTACTCAATTTGGAGGTTAGGTTTTGAGCTTCAATGCTTTAACTATTCATTGTTTAAATAGAGTATCATGCTATCATAAAACAGGGATATCCATTACTTCATTGTTTGAGCTTCATTGATGCTCACACACCTATGCATGTCAAGATTGTGGGAGAGAAGGAAGGAGTCTCACTTGTAGCTTTCTTGCTTGCACAATGGGGGAATACAAACATAGGTGGAGGCTGAAAACAGTTTTCCTCTTCTTAGTTGTGTAAGCCAAAAGAACTCTCATACAAAGAAATAGAAGAACCCTATATATGGGTCTCAAACCAAACTCAACTAAATAAGGTGGCATACTAACTGAGCCACGAACTAGAGTAGATAAGGATAGCTGTCATCTAGCTATTATTCATGGGCGGTGTACCAACCGCATCAACTGACAAGTCGGTGACATAAATGCACAACGGTCACCCTGGCATATCACGAGTGGAGCTCGATATCTCAACACTCCCCCTCGAGCTCAATCCCAATTCTTGCACACCAAGCAGGTCTCTGAACTTCCGCAGCTTCTTTGCGCCCAATGCCTTCGTAAATATGTCAGCTACCTGATCCTCTGTGCTGACATAAACTAGATCAATAAGACCTAGTAAAACCCTCTCCCGCACATAGTGATAATGCACCTCAATATGCTTTGTTCTAGCATGATAGACTGGGTTATTTGCCAAGTGTATACTACTCATGTTGTCACAATAAATGACAACTGGCCCATCTGTAGGCTGATGCATATCATAAAGTAGCTTATGCAACCAAGCTACCTCACATGCAGCCATTGCTGCACCCCTGTACTCAACCTCTGTGCTCGACAAGGCAACTGTAGGCTGTTTCTTGCTGCTCCAAGTGACTGCACCACTCCCAAAAGAGAACACATATCCACTAGTAGATTGTCTATCGGAAATACTACCAGCCCAATCAGCATCAGTGTATCCATGCAACTGTATCTGAACCCCAGTCTCATAAAGTAGTCCATACTGCAATGTGGACTTTACATACCTGAGTATGCGTCTAGCCGCATCCAAATGCGGTTTCCTTGGAGCCTGCATAAACTGACTTACCAATCCAACAGCATAGCTCAAATCTGGCTTGGTAATAGTCATATAAATCAAACTTCCTACTATGCGTCTGTACATAGTAGGGTCTTCCAGAAGCTCACCTACATCTGCGCTCAGCTTCACATTCTGCTCCAAAGGAACTGAAATAGGCTTACAGCCTATCATCCCATATTTGGACAGCATGTCCAATCCATACTGCCTCTGCAAGAGCCATATCCCACTTGGTGATCTAATCACCTCAATGCCCAAGAAATAATACAGCTCTCCCAAATCCTTCATCTCAAACTTCTGCTTCAATAGCATTTTCACATGAAGGATATCTTCATCACTATCACCTGTGATAATCAAATCATCAACATAAATGACAAGTAGCATAATATCTTTCTCTGTTTTTCTCACATAAAGTGAGAAATCTGCCTTGGAAATCTGAAAGCCAATAGTGACAAGATACTGTCCTATCTTATCAGACCATGCTCTAGGTGCTTGCTTCAAGCCATACAAGGCTTTCTTCAACCTGCAAACAAACTCAGGATGAACAACATGCATATAACCTGGTGGCTGCTCCATATAGACCTCTTCTTGCAAATCACCATGCAAGAAGGCATTCTTTACATCCATCTGATGTAAAGACCATCCCTTTGATGCAGCCATAGCAATGACTGCTCTTACGGTTGCCATCCTTGCAACCAGACTGAATGTTTCTTCATAATTGATGCCATATGTTTGTGCATACCCCTTGACTACTAATCTTGCCTTGTATCTATTCACAGAACCATCTGCATTGTGTTTCACCTTATAAACCCACTTACAACCAATTGCATTCTTATCTTTAGGCAAAGGTACCAATTCCCATGTAGCATTTGCTTCCAAGGCATCCATTTCTTCATCCATGGCTTTCTCCCATTTTTCTTTTCCCATGGCTTGCTCAAAAGAAGTGGGTTCTGGTTCCTGTATCACTTTAACCATATAGGCATAGTGAATGGCTGTAAATCCATCATATTTCAGCCTATCCACAGGATACCTAGCTCTGGTAGACCTGCGCAAAGTAGGTTCACTCCCAGATGCTCTCAAAACATCCCTGGTCTTCCTTACTCCAGGTGTAATAATAGAAGGAATACCCAACTCATCATCAATGCTCTGTTCTGAGCCACTGGATTCACCATCCACATAAGAGTGACCTGCATCACATCAAACATGGGCTGATCTACCTTCTCTTTTCCTTTTTGTGATACCTACATACCACTATCTGCATTGCTTTGAGAAGATTCTCCTGATCTCAATCTGCCTGTCCATGGCGAAGAATGTGAACCACTGCTAGAGGACGCTCCAGATCCACTAATATCTTGTGACTGCTGTTGTGAATTCTGTGTAGCATTACCATTTTGTGCATCTACATTATCAATCACATTTACTGGTTTATACCAGCTACTCATCTCATCAAAAACAACATCTCTGCTCACTGTAAACTTACGAGTAGAAGAGTTATAGCATCTATACCCTTTCTGCTACAAAGAGTAACCAATAAAGATGCACTTCTCAGCTTTTGGATCCAACTTGGATCTCAACTCATCTGGCACATGAACATAGGCAATGCAACAAAAAATTTTCAAATGAGAAATATCTGGTTTCCTACCAGTATACCTCTCCTCTGGAGTCATCCCATGTATTACTGCAGTGGGAGTCCTGTTCATTATGTAGACTGCTGTAGCAACTGCCTCAGCCCAATAAAAATCAGGCAGGTCTTTTTCATTGAGCATGGCACGAGATACCTCTCCAATATGCCTGTTTTTTCTTTCTACAATTCCATTTTGTTGTGGGGTATGACTACATGAATATTGCTGCTTTATGCCATGCTCCTGCAAGAACCTTGCAAACTCATTTGAGAGGTACTCTCCCCCTCCATCTGACCTTAGGCATTTTATTTGTAGGTCTGTTTCTTTTTCAACCATAGCTTTAAGAGTTTTGAAATGCCCAAAAACTTTACTTTACTTTTTCATAAAATACACCCAAACTTTTCTGCTATAGTCATCAATAAAAGTGACAAAATAATGACAGCCTCCAATAGATGCAGCTTTAGTAGTCCACACATCAGAGTGGATTAATTCCAATGGCTTCTTACTCTCTTGAACATGTCTAGGAAATGGTTTCCTTGCCTGTTTTCCAAATTGACAGGCTTCACATACCTTATGCATTTCTGCAACCTTGAATTTAGGCAATCCTGCAATAATATTTTGGGCTTGCATTGATTTAAATCGTTGTACATTAACATGACCAATGCGTTTATGCCAGATATCAATATCTGCAACTACACTGGTCCCATGTGCAAACATTGCTGCACTCAATTCAGGCATGTCTGCATCCAATGTAAACATTATGCCCTTCTTCTTTCCTTTTGCTATCAAGCGACCTTTATTTTTCATATCCTCAACAAAGCATCCATGAGAATTAAATCTGACCTGCAAGCCCTGCTCAACCATTTGACCAACAGAGACCAGGTTCTTGGTGATATTCGGGACATGAAATACATCCGACAGGTATTTCTTTTTCCCATCCTGCATAGACAAAAGGAATATTTCCAATCTGCACAATAGGATGTGCAGTATCATCACCAGTCTCCATAAATCCTGGTTTTTCCATTTTCCTTGCATCCAACATCCATTCTGCATGACCTGTCATCTGGTTTGATGCACCTGAGTCAACATACCACACATCGTTGCTTTCTTCTGCACTTGTCACAGAATTGGTCATGTGCTGCACCATAAACAAATGCTCATTTCTATCATCACCCTGTCTACTAGAAGATGCATAATTCCCTTGTTGCAATTTTCCATTCATGATGTCATTCTGCTTTTTATAGCAGTCTTTCGCCATATGACCCATTTTACCATAGTAGTAGCATTCAACATTGCTGTTTGCATTTTGGCCTCTTTGCCATCCACCACGATCTCTTTGGCTCCCCCTGCCTTTAGAGTTACCACGTCCTCCTCCAAAGGACTGGTTTTCTTGAGTTTGCTGCATATTTTGATTTCTACCACGGCCTCCAGATCGGCCTTTTCTACCTCTGCCTCTACCTCTTCCAGCATTTGAGTAGAAGACAGTTTCTTTTGAAGTTCCTCCTGAAGAAGATGCACCACCATTTCTCTGCTCCTCAGAAATTAGAAGAGCAATCAACTCCTCAAAATCAGAAAATCTTTCACGGGCGGAAATGGATGTTCGAAACTGTGTATAATCCTTTCCTAGACCATTCAAGGTCACGGAAACTAAATCATCATCTTCCAATGGAAGCAAGTGCATCTGCAATCTTCTTCACCTTCATGTGGTAGTCATTGATGCTCATACTTTCTCTTTGCACATTGTGCAACTCTTGCTTGAGCTGCTTTTTCCTGGATTGCGTATTTGTGCTATACATTTTTGACAAAGTATCCCATGCCTCCTTTGGCGTACTTGCATCTTGAATATGCGCAATCATAGAGTCTAAAATGCTGATAGACAGCCAGTACATAACTTTCCTGGCTCTCTCATGCCATGCTTTAAATGCCTGCATTTGCTGTTGATTGGGAACATCAGGAAGAACTGGTTCTTCTTCATTTCTTGCAACGAATTCGCAATATCCTTTTCCCACAAGGAAATTCGTCATTCTGAACTTCCATGCTTGGAAGTTATTCTTGTCAAGATTTTCAGTGACAATCTGTGAAAGAGAATCAGACACCATTACAGAACACTGTAAAAAATTCTGTCACTGCAAAGAACACAGCTTCAGCCTCACAAGGGCAAATCTGCAAAACTGACGAAAGTGGTATTTGACCACACAGTCACTTCCTAGTGACGATTTTGCATCAACAGGAAACAAGGATGATTCTGTAACTCCCAATGTCTCTGCGCACAGGCATACGATGCAATTTCTATAGTAACTTTTCATCGACCTGTAGAACAGTG
Source organism: Lygodium microphyllum (assembly GCF_053477565.2). NCBI lineage: Eukaryota > Viridiplantae > Streptophyta > Polypodiopsida > Schizaeales > Lygodiaceae > Lygodium > Lygodium microphyllum. The sequence continues at coordinate 119,449,404 of NC_141145.1, forward strand.
GTCGCACATCATAAAACTGGGCCTTTTCTTGAGTGCGTGCAGAAAACTTTCGCCTCCAAAACAGGCCCCGAAATGGCCTCAAATAAAAAAAACAGAGCAGCCAGGGCAAAAGCCCTATCCCGCAGCATATACTGCCCTCTTGCTACACCGCAAAGGGCATCTCAATCTGAGACAATGCACTCTTGCACTTTCCGGCTATGCTACCTGTAGAGACTTGCTTCCAAAACAGAAAAATGAAAGCAACACTGGTCCTCTTACCAGAACACCGCGAACTTGGTTTGCTTTCTTGAGCTCCTTACCACGAACAAGGCTCTGATACCATGTCAAGATCGTGGGAGAGAAGGAAGGAGTCTCACTTGTAGCTTTCTTGCTTGCACAATGGGGGAATACAAACACAGGTGGAGGCTGAAAACAGTTTTCCTCTTCTTAGTTGTGTAAGCCAAAAGAACTCTCTTACAAAGAAATAGAAGAACCCTATACATGGGTCTCAAACCAAACTCAACTAAATAAGGTGGCATACTAACTAAGCCACGAACTAGAGTAGATAAGGATAGCTGTCATCTAGCTATTATTCATGGGCGGTGTACCAACCGCATCTGCAACTGACAAGTCGGTGACATAAATGCACAACAGTCACCCTGGCATATCATGAGTGGAGCTCGATATCTCAAGAATGCATTGATGCTGGGATGCTCGGTATATGTTTCGAGATTCTTCTTGGATAGGTTTGAGCTTTCTTTGCTTAGTTTGAAGTAAGGTTCTTTGCTATATATATAGTGGATAACAAGTAGTTAACTTGAAAGTCTTATGCATTGCAGGCTTATATGCTTCTTGGGTACGACATATACTAATGTACATACCTAGCATTGATGTAGTATAGGCTTGAACATGTCTATGGTGACACTTGAGGCTCCTTTTTGAGCTACATTGGATTCTTTGGCACCTTGGTTTTAAGCTTCATTTGCTTCCTTCATTGCATTAAATGCTTGAATAATATATTGAGTTTTATGCTTCCAAATGTATGCTATATGGATCTTGGATGTATGGATGCCATCACCATGATGCTTTGATCTCTACTTGCTCAGTTGGCATTTGACTTCTATTTCAATGGGAGCTATTAGGCCTTCTGTATTAAGCCACCTTTGAAACTTTGATGTACTACATAGCATTTGGTTTATGCAATTGAGCTTGAGCTTGTTATGGTGAGACAGTGGGACTTAGTGTGATATGTATATACTCTCTTCGTGCTATATATATATAGTTGATTCATAGTGGGTTGATCTAACTTTTGTTTTGGGCTAGCACCTGTCTCTTTCACGTTGTTGTCAGTGCATATGCCAATACATCAATCATGTCAACCATGTGAACAATTGACTTGCTGAGTTTCATTGCTCTTATGATGCTCATAATATTTTCCTATGGCACATGATTAGGAACAAAACCATGTGAGTAATGCTCTTGTTGAAGCACCTCTTGCATCATAATCCACTAATGTTGATGAAGTTCTGTTGTCATTGTTGCTATACATACAAGACTATAAAGCAATTAGTTTGCTATTGAAGTTGCATTTTTTCAACCTCATTACCCAAACACATGAACATCCTTGCCTATGCTTCTAAGATAGACAATGTGATAGTTTTGAATCAATAATCAATAGATAAGGTGTCAAATTTGTTGCACAATCTCAAACCAGCTTCGCAGCCTTGGAACCTAATAAATGTCCAAAATTTTGGTGTGTATAATGGTGCTCCTACTACTAGAAGGTCACACCCAACTATATGTGTATTTTGTTAACATAGCATGGATCCAAAAAAAGAAGGGCTATGTATGCTAAAATTTGAGAATGCTAATCAGGTACTTTCCATTCTTCTATTCATGAATCAACACTGTCTGTAGAAGTGATAATATTAAATTATAAGCCTTCAAAGCTCAAGACTTGAGTCATGCTCCACAGACATATAATCCAATTCATTCTTCTGTTTCTCATTGGAAAACACAAGATGTTATAGATCCTTCAATGTAAGAAGCTGGGAATAGTTAGAATGCTAATAATATGCCATGTCACATAGACACTGGTATATAAGGAGAGAAGTTGTAATTTTTCATATCTTTTGGCAAATCAATACATTTTACAATCTTTCTCTCCCTTCTTGTTCCAAGCTTCCATGGCTTCCTCATCTTTCCTGTCTTTCTCTCTCCAATTCTAGTCTTTCTCTCTCCTCGTCACTCTTATTCTCTCTCTCTCTGCAGACCTTCTCTCTCCTCTGCAGTCTTTCTCTCTCCTCTTTCTCTCTCCCTGGTTCTCTCTCTGACAAGTGGTATCAGAGCTTCAGTCTTTGATCCATTATTTTCTTCCATTTTCACTCCTATTTTCCTATTTCAAAACCAATTTCAGACAAAAATGGTACAAGACAGTGACTAGTGGAGTGCTGCAGGACAACTACAGTTAGCAAATGACTACATCTGGAGATATCCAAGGTCAGATATGGCGGATAAAGGCTTAAATGGTTGGACGTCACCAAATTTTATGCAAAATTGAAGGTAACTAGGGTAAAGGATGGTTAACCTGGGAACAAACTGTGGTTACTTTGAAAAGAGGGGTTTCTCTTTCCCCTTTCCTGGAGTTTCCTGCAGGTTTCATGGAAGTTCAGCCCTGAAGATCAGTTCATATCTCTCTTAACCCTGAGTTTCTTGGTCAAATACCACATGGAAATGATTCCTCAGCTCAAGACCTTTAGAATGAGCATATGGTTGCTCAAGCTTGCCACTGCCATGGAGCCAGAAGCAGCCCCGAAAATTGCGGCGCAATTTTCGGGCTGATTCCAGCCCTGCCCTGCTTCAAGCTTGCTTCTCCTCAGCTCTGGCACTCTTCTTGATCCATTTCAAACATAAAATCTTCAGCAATAGTGAGATTCTCAACCACATTCAAGGATTCCTCAGCTCTCTTGAACCCTAGGTGAACAGTCCATGGGCAACCATGAAAGCTTCAGCCCAAGCTTCCATTTCTTGACAATTTCTTGAAGATTCTTCATTCTTTTGGCCCGTGGAATCATTTCAGCAAGGATTCTTCAATAAATTGCAAGGATTAAGCATGGGATGGCTAAAGATTGAGGATCAAGAGCTTCTATGGAGCAAAAATTTGGGGGAAACGGGTTTAATGCTTCAATTTCAAGCATTTGAAGTTTCAAGATTGGTCTCAACCATCAGATAAGCAAGCATTATGGATTATTTTGCTAACATTGGACAACCGGGAGCCCTATCAAGCATTTGGCAAGTCATTTTCAGCCATGTCAAGGTATTTCTCTTCAATTTTTAATCTCTCTCGTTAATCCAATTGCTGAGCTTAAGCCATTTGACTGAGAGATTAAAGAATTGAACATTTTCATCAAATTCTCAGCCAACCTTTACTTGAATTTACCTACTCATGAATGCAATGCTTGACTAATGCATATTAGCTTCAATCAGTGAATTAAAGGCCTCAATCTGAGATTTCAGCATAACATTTGAATCTTATTGACTGAATACATTGATTGATGCCTTTGTTTACTCTAATCCAATTGATTGGTTGATTCTCTTTTGCCTAAATTGGAAAATTGTAAAAGGGTAAGTACTAGCAATCAGTGAGTCACTGAATTGCATAGGTAAAACCCTTCTCCCATCTCAAGTTTTCTTATCTCAATCAATTGCATCTCATGAAAGGCTGAATGAATATTTTTGAATTGCATATCATGCTGATTGCTTAGCACACTAGCCTCTGCCATGTTGATATTCCCACCGAGGAAAAAGGTGGATGCCAGGGGAGATAGTGGGACAAAAGAGAGGTGACCCTCCCTCACTATCGAAGATCCCGAAGGGGTGCAACCAACCGACCCGGGGGGAACTTTGCCCACCTCCCGGTGATTCGGAGCCCGTGTAGGGAGCCCGTCCTACCGTTTATCCCTCACACAGGTACAGCGAGTGGAGAATTGAAGATTGAAGACTTTCCAATGACTCAAGTACCTACTGGATTAAAACAGGGTAAAACAGGAAATTTACAGGTTACCCACAGGGTATTTACAGGTGGATACAGGTACACCCTTTGATACTGAAGCACAGGTGCATGTACTACAGGGTACCCACAGGTCCTATATACCCCTTTGCATGGTTTGGTAGCCGTTTGAGGTTACTCTCTTGCATTACAGGGTCAAAACAGGGCACTTACAGGTCTAAACAGGGTGCAGGACTGGACAGTTCAGACTCTGAAATTCAGTTACAGAATTTTCTATCCTAAACCTGTTATAGCGTGCTATATCTCATCTCGAAGAGGGCATTATTAGCTTCGATTCGCACAAAAAATTTTTGCAATCGGAGTTTTCTAGCCAAAGTTATAGCCATTTGTATGGCAGGACATAAAGGCAAAAATAAGGTCCAGGAGGACTATGCACAGCAAATCAAGGATTCCATGATGGAAAGCACACTTCAAAGAACCCTGAAGAGCTTCAATAACAAGGAGAGATCAGTATACTCAATGATATTCTGTGTGTCCATGAACTAAGACATAGGGAACGTCATGAGGCCATTTTGACAGCAATGGAGCAGATGATTCTATCTCATGGTCAAACGAAGTCTATTGTTGAGAAGTTGATGGAATCAACTATCCAAACCAAGGCTTCCATTGATAAACTAGTAGAATCTAATGCTCAACTTATGGCAAAATTCTCTCAATTAATGCAGTCACAAATGGGATCAAAAGAAGCCAATGAGAAGGCTTGTTCAAAACAGTGACCCTTCAGTCCCACTTCAGCCATCCAACCAAAATGGTCATGGAGATGGGATCATTGGAAGAAGAGGCATACCAAATAGTCAGTATGAAGTAGAAGAAGCTTCACAAATGTATGATGCTATTTGGGCAGTTTGAATGGAGCCAATACTCAAACTTTTGGACTGCATACTCAGAATTCTAGGGGTGCCTTACCAACAGGAAGATTACATGGTGATTCTCAGCCACCTGTTGGAAGATTTCAGTCTCAATTTGGGGGTTCTGTACTTAGAAATCCTGATCAGCCAGTTTTGGGACAACAACCCTTTCATGATAGAGAATTCAAGGACAAAATTGTTTTATCCAAATTCAATGGCCAGTCATCTTCACCATCAGAATTAGAGGAATGGACCTCTAAGATGGAGTCCTATTTTGACATATTTCCTAAAACTGATGATATGAAGATACACTTTGCCTCCTTGCACTTAGAAGGATTTGCCCACACTTGGTGGAGGTATATCAAGAAAGAGAATGTACTTATTGAGAATTGGGAAGCTTTCAAGGCACTTATGGTTGAAGTCTTTGTTTCACCTCTTGAAAAAGAGAAGTTAGAATGAAGATGGTATGGTTTGGAACAAAGGGGCCTAAGTGTAAGAGAATATACAAACCAATTCCTCAACTTGACCATGTATGTGGAAAACATCAGTGATGAGGCCAAGTTACACAAGTTTATGTATGGTTTAGAACCATCTTTGTTAGCTGATGTTATGGCACAGAATCCTACTTCACTTTTCAAGGCTATTGAGCTTGTAGAGCGCCATGGAAGAAAGTATAGGAAAGAGTCTTCATTTCAGCCAAGTTATGGACAGCCAAGGACAGTTTTAAAGCAAGGGCAAGTTGATAACAATTATGGCAGCAATCATATGCCTAGTGGGAGCTTACGGATACCAACTTATCCTCCATTTAATGCTTCTAGGCTTCAAAGCAATTTCAGGACAGCAAACAGTCCAAAGGTTGAATTTAAGCAAGGTGACAATAAGCCTAAGTCCACTTTAGCTAATACAAATTCCAGAAATATTCCCATGGATCTTTACAAGGAAAGAAAGGATAAAGGCTTATGCTTCAAGTGTGGAGAAAAGTATACTCCTAACCATGCTTCAAAGTGTGTATACAAAAATGCTAAGCCAAAGTTTCAGAGTATGCTAGTTGTTGAGGACTTTGAAAATGACATCGATGAAGTTAATGCAGTCACAATCAATGCTGAAAATGAAGATTTCGAGGATGATGGTGGACAGGAGTATTTCTATGATCCATCTGACTCTTTTCCTTTTGATCCAGGCGATGATATCCCATTTGATCCTGGTGGATTTTGTAATGAGTTGCCTGCTGCCACTAATTGTTCTATCTCTATGGATGCTTGGACAGGATCTAAGAGCCCTAATACACTTCGTATGAAGGGAAGCATATGTGGAAAGCCAGTGTTCATCTTGATAGATAGTGGCAGTACTCACAGTTTTGTCAATAAATCTATTATGTACAAGTTGAATTGTGTTCCCACCGACTTACAGCAGCCCATTCGAGTACAAGTAGCTAATGGTGAAGAGGAAACCAGCACACAGATTTGCCCACAGGTTTCTTTGCAGATGGCTGAAAATTTTGAAGTCAAAGTAAACCTGATCACTTTGGAAATGGGGCCATAGATATTGTACTTGGTTGCGATTGGTTGATGACCTTAGGCAGGATTACTATGGATTTCTCACAGTTATATATGGAGTTTTTCTCCAATGGACAGCTCATCCATTTACAGGGAATCCCTAGTAGATCTGATTTTCAGCTTATCACCATTCAACAACTCAAGAAAGAGTACAAAAAGTGCTCACAGATATTTGTATTGCATTTGAACAAAGAAACACAGGATCAGCCCAACAATTTAGCAAACCATCCAGCCTTGACAGCTCTTCTTGAGGAGTATAGAGATTTATTTGAAGTACCTACTTCATTGCCTCCTAAGAGAGCGGTGGATCACCCCATTGATTTGGAACCCAACTCAAAGACAATCAATAAGCCACCTTACAGACTATCAAAATGTGAACGAGAGGAAGTAGCCAAGCAAATCAAAGAGCTTCTTGGAATGGGATTCATTGAACCAAGTTCTTCACCTTATGCATCCCCAGTCCTGTTAGTAAAAAAGAAAGATGGATCTTTCAGAATGTGCATTGACTACAGGGATCTCAATAAGATAACAGTGAAGAACAGGTATCCTATACCCAGGATAGATGATTTGCTTGATGAGCTTAAGGGGGCTCGATTCTTCACGAAGATTGATTTGAGATCAGGGTATCATCAGATTCGCATGAGAGAGGGTGATGAGGTCAAGACTGCTTTTAGGACTGATCGTGGGCTCTACCATTTCTTGGTGATGCCATTTGGCCTTACAAACGCTCCAGCTACCTTTCAAAGCCTGATGAATAAGATTCTGCAACCTTTCCTCTTTCAGTTTGTCTTGGTGTTCTTTGACGACATTTTGATTTACAGCAAGACTTTTCAGGATCATTTGTCGCATCTGAGGAGGGTTTTTGATGTGTTGAGACATCATAGGCTTTTTGCTAAGGAGAAGAAGTATTCTTTCATGCAGACTGAAGTAGAATACTTGGGACATATAGTCAGTGAAAAAGGAATACAGGCTGATCCCAAGAAGGTGCAATGCATAAAAGATTGGCCAACGCCTACTACTACTACCTCTCTTAGAGGATTTCTTGGTCTGTCTTCATTCTATCGCAGATTTATAAAGAATTATGTGGAAATTGCAGCCCCTTTAACTGACAGGTTGAAGAAAGAGGCTTTCTTTTGGGATGCTCTTGCAGATAGCAGCTTCAACCAGTTAAAGGAATTACTTACCTCTGCTCCTATTCTTGTATGCCTGGATTTCTCTAAAGAGTTTACTATACAGTGTGATGCTAGTGGCCGTGGCATTGGGGCTGTTTTGCTTCAGGAGCATGGAGTAATTGCATTTGAAAGCCGTAAGCTTACTGATAAGGAGATGGCCATGAATGTTTATGACCAGGAAATGTTGGCTATTCTGCATGCAATCAAGAAATGGCACCATTACTTATATGGCAGCCGATTCAGAGTACATAGTGATCATCGGGTACTCAAGTATTTCCTTACTCAGTCAAATCTCACTCCAAAGCAACGACGATGGGTAGCAACATTACAAAATTATGACTTTGACATCACTCATACAAGGGGCAAAGATAACATAGTGGCTGATTCTCTCTCTCGTATGTGGGCCTGCAAAGTATCAGCCATGACAGAATTACATAGTGATTGGATTGAAGAGCTACAAGAGGCATATCTCTTAGATGAGGAATTCAGCCAAATCTTTCAGAAATTACAGCAAGGTCTTATGGAAGAAAACTCACATTACCAGCTTAAAAATGGTCTTATTTGGTGGAAGGGCAAGATTGTTATTCCCTCTACTTCTTCTTTCAAGCGAAAAATTATGGAGGAGTTGCATTCTTCGCCTTTAGCTGGACATTTGGGAGTTTTCAAGACTTATGACAGGATCAGCAAGAGCTTTTATTGGAAAGGACTGTGGAAAGATGTCAAGGACTTCGTTATGAAGTGTATGCCTTGTCAGCAAAATAAGGATAGCACCCATAAGCCAGGAGGTTTGTTGCAGCCATTGCCTATTCCTACGGGTAAATGGACTCATATTACTATGGACTTTATCACTGGCTTACCTACTACCAAGAAGGGGTGGAATAGTATTTATGTGGTGGTTGACAGACTCACCAAAGCAGCTCATTTTATCCCAACAAAAATTCAGTTTACTGCTTCTCAAGTGGCCAACCAGTTTATGGAGCATATTTTCAGATTACATGGATTACCGCAGGTGATTGTCCATGATAGGGACTCAAAGTTTATGAGTAACTTTTGGCAAGCGGTATTTACATCTATGGGTACTAAGTTGGCTCCATCTACGGCTTATCATCCCCAAACTGATGGATAGACAGAGAGAGTTAATAAATGGTTGGAGACTTATCTTCGCCATTTTTGCTATGATGTCCAAACCTCATGGGATTCTTGGTTACACCTGGCTGAGTTTGCTTATAATAATTCCACTCATGCGAGCATAGGAGTTTCACCCTTTGAGGCTTTGTATGGTTACAAGGTGCCCTTGTCCACAGTCATTTTTAATGAAAAGATCAACCCTCATGGGAAGGAAGAGTTGGAAAGAATGCAGACCCTTCTTCAGCAATGCAAGGTGAATCTAAGGAAGGCTCAAGATCAGATGAAGATGTATGCTGATGAGAAGAGGAGGCCTTTAGAGTTCCAAGAAGGAGAGCTAGTTTTGTTGAAGGTGCCTAAATCCAAGTACTCTACATTGAAAGATGGATCCAGTAATAAGCTTGCTCACAGATTCTATGGCCCTTACAGGATCCTTAAGCGGATTGGAGATTTGGCATACAGACTAGAGCTTCCCTCTTCTACAAAGATTCATAACGTCTTCCATGTTAGTCAGCTCAAGCCCTATTATGGTGATCCAGTGGATTTAGTTGATGAGCTGCCACCTATTGATGAAGATGGTCTTGTTCAGTACATCCCAGAGGCTGTTATAGGTCAGCGTGAAAAGAAGCTTCGATCACGTTCTATTGTGGAATATTTGATTAAATGGAGAGGTTTACCCTCTGAAGGGGCTTCTTGGAGACCTGATTCAATATTGGATGAGTATCCATACTTGAGGGATACATTGGTGGCTGAAGCCTATTGCTTATGGAGCTAGTATTGATGCAGACTGGTTCAGGACAGCACGCTGTTTTAGAACAGTTTTTATCGTACTTCATTTTCAGAATTGAGCTATCTACATGAGCTTAAAGTACTCTTCAAGAGCTTCGTTTTGATATGTGGTACATCTCATTTGGACACTTCTATCAAAAGTTATGGCAGATTTGGTCCAGCAGGGACTGTTATTTCAACAAGCTGTCTACTTTCTTCTGGAACTATTTGTTGAAGATTCTATGGCTCCAATTGCTTCTGAAGTTCTTCAAATCATGTATATAGTGGGGTCCTCTTTCCATTCTTCAAATTAAGCCCTTGTAATGATAATTCTTCATTCATTTCCCATTTGTAAAGCTGTAAAACAGAGTAGTACTCTGTTCTATCCATCTCTTCTTTAGTTCTTTCTAGGTTTGTTTTTGAGGACAAAAACTTTTGGGAAGGGATGGATTGTAAGAAGCTAGGAATAGTTAGAATGCTAATAATATGCCATGTCACATAGACACTGGTATATAAGGAGAGAAGTTGTAATTTTTCATATCTTTTGGCAAATCAATACATTTTACAATCTTTCTCTCCCTTCTTGTTCCAAGCTTCCATGGCTTCCTCATCTTTCCTGTCTTTCTCTCTCCAATTCTAGTCTTTCTCTCTCCTCATCACTCTTATTCTCTCTCACTCTGCATACTTTCTCTCTCCTCTGCAGTCTTTCTCTCTCCTCTTTCTCTCTCCCTGGTTCTCTCTCTGACATTCAATGATGTGTTAGATATGCTTAGGTGCTGCAAAGTCTAATTCACACAAGACTTCAAATTTCTCACTTGATGAAGTTAGCCAATAGGGTACAAAAATTACTTCTCGACTATATTGCTCAGGTAGCGAACATATACAAAAATTGCATCTGCAGTATAATACTCAACCACTCAAAGCCCAAATTTGCTTTGAAGTCCACTCAGTAGGTTGCTCAAACACCCAAAACTACTCTGACTGAAATCTTCATCAAAACCCAAGATGGGTCAAACTATTGTTCCTATAAGTGAGGTTTGAAGATTTGTAATAGAAGAGCAAATGTGCCTGCAAGTCAGGTCTGAATGCAATAACAAGTAGTCATGGCTTCATAGCCTAGGAACATGTAGGATCATCTTATATGAGTCAGAAGTGAGGAACAATAACAGGGAATGATACTAGTCTACAAGGATATAATTGCATAGTTAAAGGCTCAACAATCACAGTTGAATAAAGATCACAGGCTTGAAAATCCAAAAATGCCTTACAAGATTCTGATGTAGAGATTCTAGTATTATACTCTATCTGTGAAATCAAGCATATAGTGTGAGGAGATCTTGGTGTTGTAGAATTCGGCCAATGGATTACAAGAGCAGTGATAGAATATTCATTTTTTGCTATACTGAATCTCTCAAATCAAGCATGTAGTGTGAGAACTCTTGATGTTGTAGAATTCGAGCGAAGGTCAATGGATTACAAAAGCATTGATAAAATATTCAGTTGCTGTACTAAATCTCTATTCATGGCTACAGATTTGCATTTTAGGAACCTATATAGAGGGCATAAAAAATCTACTTGTAATTTGTTTGTATAGAAACAGAGATTTATAGAGGGCATCATAAATCTGCCTATATAGAAGCTGAGATTTTAATCCTTCACCACAATAGAAGTTGAAATTTCATTGGGTGATTGTTGCTCAATGGATTGGTCTGCAAGGGTCTAATGTTTTGTTGATGCAATTGTGGATTCTGTTGAAATAGATTCCTCCCTAAAACAATCTAGCAGTCATAAACCAGCCTCCATATTGCTCTACAATCTAGTGAGATACTGATGTGCATTCATCCCATTATTCAATTCACACAAGGTTACCATCATTGCATCTTGATAGAGTTTTCTAGCCAGAAAGCTTTGATGCAAGTCAATGAGCCTTTGCTAGGTCATATCTCATAGCAACCTGATGTTGCAAATATGATTGAAGCCAACTTGCCAAAAGGATTCTGGTTAGCCAGTTCTATTACAATAGATTGATGAATTACTAGTGATGTTTCTTCTAGCTTCCCATTATTATCAATGCTCCCTCAACACTCCTATACAATAGCCATTCGAAGATTACAAGTGATTGTAGAATACCTAGATGGGTATGATGAGCTACTCATTATTGTATCAAAGTGCCTTGAACTTGTGTGAGCCTTGCACAAGAGATTCTATTACACATCCAATGGGCTCATGTTTGCCTACATCATAGATAAGTCCTTCAGATTTTATGGAATCATGGATGAGTTCTAGCCAGATCGAAGGCTTTGTCCTTCTGGGAGCAACTGACAAGAACTTAACATGTTGTTGTTAGCTCTTGGATTATTAGTAGATGATTGCAATTATGAACCACATTGTCTAGCTTGAGGCTTGGTTTTTAACAATGATTTCATATGAATTTTAGAGGCATTATCACACCATATGCGGGGATTCCACAGAAAGTAAAGGATCAACCACTAAAATAGAGGAAGACGACTACACTAATTGACTGGTGCTATGTCTTTGCCAGCTGTAGGTAGGTGTAACAAACTAAATATAATAAGTGATAAGTTAGTGGCCATGTGAGTATCATAATGACCACCAATGTGCTAAGTGTAGACATGCGGACCCATCTAGCCAGGCAGTCCATCATTAATGTCTGCACGTGTTGAGCTTGCCATCTCAACACATCTTTCTTGGTTATGGAAATGTAGGTGAGATGGGCTATGGCCTATGGCCTATGTGATCCATAGGCTCGCAGGGTTATCTATAGCCATGGTGTTGTTTTCTATGAGAAATATATATATATAAGTAGCTTGAGTAGGTAGTTGAGGAGCCTCCTGCTCCCATACCGCTAGCTCGATAGCTTGTAGCAGTTGACGCTCTAGTGGCCCAGGATCTACCTGTTTTGCAAGATTAACCTATTTTGAAATGCTCTACTAGAGCTATACTAAGGACGTTATGACATCCATGGATTATGTTATGGTGACAAATGTATGTGAGCCTCTGTCTTATGATGAGGCCATGCATAAAGATAATAGTCACTCATGGGACAAAGCTATGTAGTCAGAGTTTGACTCTTTAGAGACGGGATTTGGTTCCTTTGCCTAGTGGCAAGAAGACATTACTATACAAGTGGGTATACGAGTTGAAAAGTATCCTTAGATGCTCCAAGTTTGCTTATAAGGCTTGATAGCTAAGGGTTTCAGGTAAGAACATGGTGTTGACTTGAATAAAGTTTTTTCTCTTGTGGTCAAAATGATGACCCTATGCTTGGTACTAGCATTGGTTGCTCAACTATATTTGGACCTTTATCAAATGGATATAAATATGGCTTTTCTACATGGGGACTTACACGATAATATTTATATGCAATAGTCTAAGGGCTTTGAAGAAAAAGATAGGGAACACCTAGTATGCAAGTTGAGAAAGAGTCTTTATGGCCTTAAGAAAGAACCTAGCGAATGATACCACACGTTTGATGCTTTTATGAATTCACAAGGATATAGCTATAGTGCTACAGATTCGTGTTTATCCATAAAGAAGGCTCATGATGGTAGCCTTATGATTTTGGTACTCTATATGGATCATATTCCTTTTACTGGGACTCATGATGAGCGAGATACCTTAAAAACTTAGCTCAAGAAGAGCTTTGAGATGAAGAACATGGGACATGCCTTGTATATTCTTGGAATGTGCATCACACGATTGATTTAAGGGCCTCCTTTATCTACTAAAGAAGGACTATATATAGAAAGTCCTTGAGTGGTTTCATATGCACGATAGTAAGCTTATTGGCTATCCTATACCTTCTCATGTGAAGGTTAGTCAAGTTGATTGTCCACAGTCTAATGAGATGGAGGCCAAGATGGCGTCCCTTATGCATTTGTAGTTGTGGATAGTTTGATGTATACCATAATAGCCACTCGTCTTGACATCACATTTGTAGTGGGTGTTGTGGTATGCTACATGGCTACACCTAGTAGATGACATTGGGATGTCGTTAAGAGTATCTTCCTATACTTGAAGGGCAGAGAAGCTATATGCATATGTTATAGTGACCACGATATAGGAATCATGGGGTACACTGACTTTGATTATACAAGGACATAGAGACAATAGGAAGTCCATCTCTGGATATGTCTTTACTTTTGTTGGATGCACTATTTATTGGATGTCCAGAGTGCAGAAATGCACGGCCCTCTCTACTACTAGGGCTGAGAATGTTGCAACCACTGAGAGGCTTGTAAGGAGGCTTTCTAGTTAGGACATCTGGTAGCAGACCTTAGTATTATTGATGTAGTCCCTATAATGTATTCGGATTGTATGAGTGTTATTCAATTGGCAAAAAATTAGGTCTTCCATGAGAAGACAAAGCACATTGGGGTGTATTACCACTTTATCTAAGAGGTCATTGAGGATAAGTCCATTGAGCTTATGTCAAGATCTCAAATGACCAAAATTATACAGATTTTCTCACCAAAAGTCTCTCAATAGAGAGTTTGCCTTCCTTAGGAGTTGAAATGTGTTGGATGAGATGACATCTTTTCTCATCTTGTAGTACTTATGTATATTTGTACTTTGTCACTTTTTTTCTCATTCTCTCCTCATTAGGGATACATTTGCTCTTAAGTGTGAGGTTGTTGGGGGTTAAGGTGCCTATGCTTAGCTGCCCATGTATTAGTTACACTAATAGTACCCATACACTTGTACACTATAAATGGCAAGATTCCATCATTGTTACTTCATTCTTTATTCTTTCAATGATATTTGAATGAGGGAAGGCCAGTCGCACATTGTGATTGTTGGAGTTTCCACATCTTCTCTCTCTCTCTCTCTCTCTCTCTCTCTCTCTCTCTCTCTCTCTCTCTCTCTCTCTCTCTCTCTCTCTCTCTCTCTCTCTCTCTCTCTCTCTCCACCATAGCTCTTGCTTCTGCTCATGTGCTTCCACTCTAAGCTCACTTCCTTCAAGTCCTCCCCCCCCCCCCCACCCCCACCCCAACTTCTTGATTATCTACTTCTTTAAATTTTCAAGTTCACACTTGAACTAGTTTTCCTTTTCACCTTTCCACATCTTTGGCGACCTATTTTTGACCCCACCTATGGCTTCTTGAATCAATCTCTATGTGTACACCCTAAATTCTATCCTTATTTTTTCCGTATCTAAAACTCTATCTACGACAAAAAATCTCATCTCGCAGTTGCCTTCTACCACTTATTAATTCTTTATCTCTTAAAATTCTCATCTAAAATATCTCAAACTTTTTTACTTCTACCTCCACCTTAGCACCATCAAATATGGCTTTATGACTCAAATTTCATTAATATTTATGAGAAATATTATGTAATAAATAATAAAAACCATATAGTTTCATGGAAAATGTTGTAAAAATGGCTTTAAATAGCTAATTATTAGGACTAGGAGAAGTTAGAGTTTGATTCTCATTTGAAGGCGTGGCTTTAGGTGGAATCTCAATGGGAACCTCCTAAGGGACTATGGGAAGATCTGGGATAGATTGGCCAACATGTTCCTTTGAAGAAACATGAGAAGCTTATGGATGTGATTATTGGATATAGACCTTCCTTGCAATCTACTTGGTTCTAGCCATTCAAAATATGTTCTCTTAGAAGTAGGAGGAGATGGATGAGAAACTTGGAAAGAGAATGACATTTTATAGTGCGAGGGAGGTAGTTGACGGAGAGTCCAAGAGAACCTTATCATGCTATTGGGAAAGAGGCAGAGTTGATAGCCATCACAATATGTTGAAGAAAGTCTATGGTATCTAGATCACTGCCATCACATCATGGGGGATATGATATGGAAGATGGACATCATGGCATGAGGAAAACATTTGGTGGAGGCCAAATAGGTGGTATGACTTGATGGCCCTCATGGCACACTAGAAGCACTTTGTGGAGACCGACTAGGTGCTATCATGCCGTTGGAGACATAATGAAGTGAATGGTTATCACAGCATGATAGACGATATCTATTGATGTTGGGTAGGCGCTATCATTCCATTGGGGACGTGATGGAGGGGATGGTCATCATGGAGCAAGTAGGAGAGTTGGTAGAGTCACACAGGGGTGATATCACACCATATAATATTGAGACAACAAGCTCAATACATGCAAACATTGATGATAGATGCCTAGTTAGATAAATATGCATATCTACACTTAGTACATTGGTGGTCATTATGACTCTTACATGGCCACTGACTTATCACTTATTATATTTGGCTTGTTACACCTATCTACAACTAGTACACTTATAGTGCTAATCAATCAATATAATCAGTTATGCACTATTTGACTTAGTAGACCACATTTCTTAATGTTGTACCATATCTATACTTTGTGTATATTGAAAAGTATGTGAATGTAGAAGAAGAAACCACCAATAAAACGTTTTGGCCTCCATCCCTCTTCTTGTTTTCTTGAGTGAGCTTCCTTTTGTGTATATGGTGTGTGTCTGGTGTAGTAGCTCAAGCAAGTCTAGCTACCACATGATTTATGACATAGTGTCATAGCTGTACCACTGAGACAGAGGTTGGATTTTGAGGCCAAAGTGAAGGAGAAAAAGCAAGGATTTGAGTAAGTAAGCAATAGGTAAGAAGCTCTATCATTCTTCCACTCCTTCTATTGGATAGTACCTATGGAGACACCGAAAGTAGAGTACATAAAAAATCTCATATTTCTCTATGAGATTTAATGTGTAAGCACATCATTGTATATTCTATAAATAAGTCTTTTGGGACTTACTTGCTGCTTTTTTAGCCATTTAAGAGTGAATGCACAAGTTACAAATTTCAAATCTATAAGTTCTGATGTGTTTACCAAGAAGCAAACACAAGCTTTATTTACAAGCAAGTTGCAGATATTGAGCAAATATCACATACTATTGATGAGTAGTTAATGAAAAAGGTCACTTGGTATGTTGTTATGCACTGGTTGTGAAAGGTTTGGAAGACTTTCTTGTGTTTTGTATCAATTTTTTGATATGGTAGAGGATAGTCGAAACCCAATCATTGAGAAGTTAGATAAGAACAACTACCCATTATGGGATGCAATGCCTCAGATGGTGATGATTTGGTATCATCTACTTTGGGTAGTCTTAATAATAAAAAAGAACGAAAATCATTTGTTACTTCTATGCATGTATAGAAGCCAATTCCATATTTGAGTTGGTTTCTCTCATGATCACTAAAGAGATCAATATGCAAGGTGAATCATTAAAAAAAGTGGTGAATAGATCCAAGCATTCTACTCCAATTCAAGAAGGGGATGTAGCAGGTCCTCTTCAAGAGATCGTGGTATGGGATGTGCTAGTGATAAAAAATAAAATACATTAAATTAATAGTTTGGTAATATACAAGTTTCAAGAGGCCCCATGATATCTTTAGAGACAGGGGAGCTCTAGAGAAAGAGGTGAATGGTAGAATAGACGTCTAGCAATTTTAGTATTATTTGTCATTATTGTGGTAAAGCATGTCATACTCTAGCCCATTGTTATGCTAAGAAGAATGGTATCCATAGTAGTGGTAAATTGCAATAAGGAAACTATGCATCATCTTCATGAAAGAATGAAGATAAAAATGAGCATTTGTTTGTTATGCAGCATATGATAAATATTGTTATAGAAAAGGCGAGACATGATGATATGTAGTATGTTGATTTAGATGCATCTAATCATATGACTAGCCATACTGAATGATTTGGAAAGATGCATGATTTACAAAATCCAAGTTATGTGTAGATAGATGATAATTTATGCCACCCAATTTCATATATTAGAAAAGCTCCTTTGTCCTTGCATGATAGTCAAACAAAGAGTCTGTTAGATATATTACGTGCACAATCTATCACAAAGAATTTAGTGTATATTGGTCAAATGGTAGAGCAAGGGTTACATGTTTGATTTAATGCAAAATACTATTTTGTGGAATATTTTAATGATAAGTGTAGGTTGGTCACAAAAGAAAGTAGAGTTGGCCACATGTTTACTTTAGATGGTGAATTTCCTACTATGAATGCTGCTATGTATGTAGAAGGCAAAGGAATGGTTGTTGTAGACATTGAAATATAGCACAAATATATTGGACATGCAAATGTATAAAGGCTAAAATTAATGCAGCCCAAAGGATTGCTTACAAGGTTGCATGCTTTTAGAGTTGCAGAATTTCATAACGTGTGTAAAGCATGTTAGTTTGGTAAGCAAGTAGTAAGACAATCTTTTTCACACGATATAGATGTGAGCAAGAATATACTTTTGATATTGTGCATACATATGTTTGGAGGTCTACATAAAATATATCTCTTGGTGGCATCAAATATTTTTTCACATTTATGTGCAAAATGAAAAGCAAGAATCACAAAGAGTTAGTGGACCAAAAACATCATTGGTACCACATCTACAATTAGCCCCCCTTGGTTTAGGAGACTAAGGAGTAGTTTGACATCTTCAAGTGTATCTAGTAGTGTTGCAAGTAAAGACAAAATGGAAGAAGAAAGTGTCACATAGTAATGACTTTCCAATGGTTGTCAATGCTTTGTACTTGATTCTTAGCCCTCTAGCTGTACTTATTTCGTGAATCCTTGAAGATTAGGCCAATTTATTATATTCCATGCAGAGTACTCTGCCCCTTTCCACCACTTGGCAATTTGTAATACATCCTGTTTTGTTTTTTAGGACAAAAACATCCGAGTGGGGATAGAATGTAAAGAACTAAATTAGGGGCATATAAGAGGGTAAAGGACACATGTACAAGTAATCAATTTTTACACAATAATACAAATTTGTCCTTCTTCTCTCTTTAGCTCCTACTGTCCTTTCATGGCTTCCATCCATCTCTCTTCTTCTTTTCAGTATTTCTCTCTCATATTCTAGTATTTCTCTCTCCTCATCACTCTCTTTCTCTCACTTCTGCAGTCTTCTCTCTCCTCTTTCACTCTCTCTAGTTCACTTCTTGACATATATACTTGTTCTTTTGCTAATACTTATGATACAATAAATGCATTTTAAAAAAAACTTTTCATTATGTTGCATTTAGGATTGCAAGAATGCACATACAACTTGGGGAAGAAGAAGCTTGAGAGAGCACAACTCAAAGGGTACTGAGAGGTATCAATTGAGAAGATTTACAACACTTATTATACCCTAAAGTGAATAGGTGTATATATAAGGCTAGGGAAAGAAAAGCCTCCTGAAATGAGGGAAAAAGCTACCTAAGCATTTTTAAGTTTGGTCATGTATTATGACCAAAATATGGTTCAAAATCTCCCTTAAGTGGTGGGTCAATATAACTACCAAGCTTGGTGGACTAGATCAATCCATAAAGGGGAGTAAGTCTAAAGCTTTGAACATTGTATGAGACAAAGCATGTGTGAAAATATTTGCAAGGTTGTCTTGTGTCAGTATGTAGGCCAAGTTGATCTCTCTATAGAGAGTCTCTCCTTGACATAAATGATAATGTATCTCAATGTGCTTAGAATGGGCATGGAACACCAAATTCCATACAATTGTGAATACACTTCGATTGGCAATGAACATGGTGGTGGAAAATGATTGTCTAATACCCAAGTCAAGCAAAATGTGAATGAGAAAAATACACTTAAGTGTAGCTATGAAAGCTACCTTACACTCAACCTCATAGCTAGAAGTGGCCATAGTTGGCTCAACTATAATATCCATGAACTTCAAAGCATAAACTTGTAATGAAGCTTACTTCTAAGCAAGAAACATAAGAAAATACTTCCAATAAAAGAGAAGAAAATTTTGAAAACCAAAGCTATGCCATAGCTAACTAACATTAAGCATATGAGACAATGTAGCCATAGTTGAGAACTAAGAAAGATACAATGTAGACTACATGATACACACCTCATGCAATGTTGGAGTATAAAACATGCATTGTGCTATGATGGAAGGTCCAAGAGAGCCTCAAGGTGAAAAATCAATTATGAAATGTGTAAAATATGCTTACAAGGGCATAATATCCTCTTTTATATAAAACCTTATTATCTAGAATTTAATACAAAGGCTAGGGTAAATTTCCTTTATTACAGACCATCCCTAATTAAAGAAGTTTTATCCTCAAAACTCAAGAAATGCAAGAGTACAAAGGTGAGTCATATTGAAGGAGCTTACTCATGAAGGATCATTGTTGAATTTTCTCCATGAAATAGTAAGAAATCATTCATCAAAAGAAAGCACCATCATAAACCCAAAATTGTGAGAAATTGAATGTTGACTTAAATAGGGATGTTTTAGTAAAAAGCCCATAACTTTGGGTGGAGACCTCTGATTGAGAAAAATGAGGTATAGGAATATAGTAGACAAACACACCCATTTGTAACATAAAAGTTGAATTTTTTTGAGGTTAAGGTAGTTAATTTACTAGAGAAAATTGATACAAAATGTTGTCTCCTACTCTGTGACTCAAGAATCTTCTTGGAGAAGCCAAGAAAAAGTGTCTAACTAAGAAGCCACTTGTTAGGTAGACTCTTCCATGGGTGAACCTTGCCATTTGATGAGGTATTCCATTGTAGTACGGTTTCTTGGAACCTTTCTATCCTTCCAATGATATTTTTTCATTCATAAATGATTAAATCATCCTCATCAATGGATGGTAAGCCTTCAACTACTTGAATATTGGGTTTCTTAACACAATGCAATACCTTCATCACATTGCTTGAATTAAATGCCTAAATAATGATATAGACAAAAAATTGACAGATTTAACTTAGTCTTAAAATTAGTAATACATGTCCCATTAGGAGACGTGAGTAGCATGCCATATATGCTAACCAAAATGATTAGAGGTGCATTATCCTTATGTTTGACATATAAAGTGCTCTCAATTGGACTATTTTGAAAACCATGTGTATTTTTATCTATCTTCTCACATTAAGCATGAGGTACTTGCTTTAAACAGTACATTGCATTTTTCAATCTGTACACTTTGTTATCTTTCTCTTTCTACATAAAATCATGAGCCTAAAAAATATACATTTCTTCATGTTAATAACCATTAAGAAGTGTAATTTTGATGTCTAGTTGATGTACATGTCAACCATTATGAGCTATTAATGCAAAATTCGTATGAATAGTTGTCAAAATCAATGCCTTATGTTAAGTGTAATTGTTTGCCCCACAAGTCTATCTTTGTAGTGATCAACACTACCTTCTAGGTTGTCCTTTAACTTGTAGACCTAGTTGGTACCAATGGCCTTCTTTCTAGGAGGCAAACCACATAATAACCAAGTAAAATTTTTGATGGTAGCATCACATGCAAATTCCATAGTAGCCATCCAATTTTTAAAATTTTGAGTCTCTTCATAAGAAACATGATTATCCTTAGCATATGGGCTTTAAAAAATCAATAAATAAAAATTTGATACATATGGGATAGTGTAAGAGCCCAAATGAGTATGCCTAGTCAACAATGTATCCAACTTACTATTGTGCAATGTTTTCATAAATCATTTTTGCATAGTATTGGATTACTCAATTTATACTCTTTCATAAAAAAGTGCATCATTCACATCTACATAAAAAATAGGTTGATTTGTGGTATCATAGCGACCTACCTAGAAATAAATTTCTCTCATTTTATGCTACATGTGATTATGCACCATTGAAAAGAGACACCATACTATCATATATATCTTGTGAGCATACACCTATCTCTTTTGTAGATGAAAGTATAGGCTAAACAATATCTTTGATAAACATAATATCATTATTGGTCACTAATTTTTAAAGTAAATCAAATGGTCATTTAAACACAATATGCATGCAATTTTCATGCGCTAATTCATGTGATCATAAACACTCTCTAAGGGAGTTGTAATCAACAAGTCTACAACAACTAGTATCCTTCGGACTTTTTTTTTTTGCCCCTTCTTGTGTATCATTGTAATTTTTACTTTTTAAGATCAACCCAAATATTATTAAATATGTTGTATCCAAATACGGGTTTTATTTTTTGTTTCTCGTAGGGCATAGATCCTTTAATATGAATATACTCCCTAGATATATGTGAAATCTTACTATTCATGGCTATCCTAACAGCTAAAACTACTAGAGGTTGAGGCAAATCAAATGCACTTATCCTATGATATCTAAGATTTTTGAACCACAATTTAGAGAGAGCATATAGCTAATACCTACAGTGTCATATGTCTCGACTACTTCATTCGGTTTCACTATTCCTTTCAAGTATTTCATTAACTCTTTTAGAGTTAAACCTCTCAAATCTACATTTTTTGGTAATCAAAGAATCCTTAAATTATCTTTTTTTATTCATAGTTTCTTTTACAAGCTTTATTCTCTTCTCGTTTTCTCTTATATCAATTCCTGAAATACTAGAGACAAATCTCTTTGCAAGGTTTAGTCTTATTTTTTTAACCCATTTACACAAGTCAATTATAATTTTTAGTAGTCTTTTTTCTTTCTCTAAATCCTATTAGAGTTTCCTTTAAGCGTAATAATTTTTATTGCAAGGACTTCTTAGTGTTTTCTAGAATGTTAACCTTGTTCATTAGCCTAGAAATAGTTGTTTTGTAGTTGTTAATCCTTCTCTCATTTCAAGCATTTGTCTTGTGAATACAAAAGATGTAGAACATAACTACATGCAATACCCAAGCATTCCATCACAACCATCTTCAATACATCTTATGAAGTCGTGAATATTGATGAGAAAAGGAGGAGGCTTACTTGTTGAAATGTCTTCCAGATAAATATTTCCATCCATCCACAAATATGTTTACTTTTGTTCTAGTCATAACATGTTAGCTTTATCCTTGTCCAACAATGCTCGATAATGTATACTTCTCCAAGATGAATAAATTAAATCTATTTGAATAGCAAGTTTATATTTGTGTATACTTGTACTTGTGTTATCTAAGGAGATATTGTTAGACATTTTAGCAAAATAGAATCAACTAGGAGATAACATCATGGAGAAGAAAAGCAAGTGCAGAACAAAGAATGATACAAGAAATGAACCTAGCAGAATGAACAAACATGTTTTGGGGCGAAAATATCAATTATGCAAAATTTTGCAAGTTTCAAGAGTAAACTAACTAAAAAGGTGACCCCTAACATGGATTAAAGAATGTAGGCATTTAATGATAGACATCTTCAATAAACTATATATTCCCTTATGAATTACATTTGAACAACCAAATTTGGAGGGTCTATTACTCTAAAATCTCTTCTAGTTAGCAACTTAATCATTTTCTTACAAGTATCATTTTTTAAATGTTTTTGGTTCTAATGCTAATGCTTCTCCTTTTGGTGCATATGTTTTGTAGGATGAAAAGAAAAATAAAACATACAAGATGTTCATTCATTATTGAGCTCTAAATATAGTGACTATTAAAAATAGATATTTGATTCCTAGACTTGATGATTTGCTTGATAAACTTAGGGAGCTAAAATTTTTAGCAAGAATCTTAAATCATGATATAATCAAATTTGTATGGATTCAGATGATATATTTAAAACTACATTTAAGATATAGTTTGGTCACTGTGAAATTGTTGTTAGTGATAAGAAAAAGATTTTACCACATTCCATTGAGAAAGTTATGGATTTCACAATTTATAGTGATGGGATTGAACCAAATCTCTCATGACATGGGCTACTGGCTCTAACAAATCTCACACAATGTAAGTGAGTTATTCATTATTTAGGTTGTCGTATACAAGGATAAGAAAATGAAGATCTTCACTTGTTAATACGTATGCTAAAGCGTAAAAGATGAAAGTGGACTTCTTAGGATCAACAATGCCTTGAGTGTCCTAATTAGATTTGGAGACTTATCATCATCACAAGACTTGTATGACTATAGTAAGAACAATAACAAATATAAAGCACACTATTTGAAGGACTTGCAAGCGTCAATGATAGAGAAACATGTGTTAGATCAATATATGGCTAAGATATTTGAGTTTTCACAATGAGAAGAATCTTTCAGGGCATTAGTTGTGTATCAAAAATCTTGTAAGCTTTCATCTCAAGATCCACCATTTGAAGTTAATGATGTGTAACTTACGGGTTTGAGCAATTGGCTATGTCATGTACCCACCATGATAAAATCTATGAGGTACCAACTATCAAGCTTAATAGGGCTTAGATAGCTTATGTGCATAATTCAAAAATTGAGATGACACCTTTGAAGTGACACCTAATAAATTATTATTATTAGGTGGTCAACTACAAGGTGTTGCTTTGTAGAAGTTACAAAATGTCCTTAAGAAATATTCTCATGTGTTTGCATAGAGTTATGCAGCTTTGAAAGGTACTATGAAACCTCAATTGTATCAGCATTACATTGATATTGGACCTTGTGTTAGACCTATATGCTAGCATCAATGGTGTACCAATCCAAATTATGAAAAAAGGGTGCATGTTGAAATTACTAAATTGTTAGATGTGGGGTTTATATATCTTGTCACATACAGTGAATGCATTTTACCTATAGTAACTATAGGTAGAATGCATTTTCCCTACGAAGAATTCCAATAATATTTATATTTGTGGATTATCAGGCATTAAATAAGCATACTCGTAAGGATACTTTTCGTTTGCCTTTTGTAATGCACCAACTACTTTTCAAAGAGCAATGATGATATATTTTCAAGATTTTCTAATTAAATGGATGGACGTCTTCTTGAATGACTTCTGTGTGCATGGTGCTGATGATAGTATGCTTAATCATTCAAAAGAGGTGTTCCAATGTTGTGAGAGTATAGGAGTTTCTCTAAATCTTGAGAAATGTGTATTTGGGGTACCATGTGGTATACTATTAGGACATGTTGTTTTTGGTGATGGAATTGTAATGGATATGGCCAAGTTTAGAAAATTGCTTATCTCAACCTTGAAGCAATTATTGGGTTCCTTGGTCATCTAAATTTTTATTGACACTTTATTGAATCATTTGCATTAGTGGCTTTACCCTTGAGCCATTACCAAAAGCACTCTGGCCATATAGGACTACCTATAAGGTAACAACTAGTAATACACATTTTAATTTAGTTTATGGG
This sequence comes from Lygodium microphyllum, assembly GCF_053477565.2. NCBI lineage: Eukaryota > Viridiplantae > Streptophyta > Polypodiopsida > Schizaeales > Lygodiaceae > Lygodium > Lygodium microphyllum. Next base: position 119,473,987 of record NC_141145.1, read on the forward strand.
ATTGAAGTCGTATTTCCTATTGAGTTGGAAGTTTCTACTTTGCATGTGGCAATAGCTAATCTCCTTGGAGAGAGGGAATCTCTTTCTCCTCAATTGTGTAAATTAGTTAAGCTTGACAAAGGTTGTTTGTTTGTCTTGTAGCGTATTGAAGCACATTATAAATTATGAAAAGCCTGGCATGATAGACACTTGAATCTTAAGGATTTTTAAAAGAAAATTTTAGTTTTATTGAATGATAGTCATTACTATAAAAATTTCAAGAAACTTTGTATTTGGTGGCTAGGCCCATTTAAAGTCAATGAGGTTTATGGCAATGGTTCAGTGGATATTTAGGACTTAGAGTAAGCGCATGAATCATTTCGAGTTAATGGTCTTTGGTTGAAACCTTTTGTGAACTTAATTGAGAAGTATGAGTCAAATAATGTTGGTAGATAGCTCGTACGTTTTTGCTTATTTTAGTATTTTATTTTACCTTGCTCGGGGGGGGGGGGGGGGGGGGGATTTTTATGGGCTACAGGTATGGATATTTTGTGGATGGATACTCTTCATCCTCATCTTGATGCTGATAGTGCTAATCCTCTTCATAGGGGACTTTATAGTATTCCTACATTTTAGTAGACGCATGATAGGTTTTTGTATACTTCGAGGGGTGAGGTTTGCTGTCATACTTTTCCTTTGTAGCTATTTCTGTTTATAATATCATTTGTTGAGATATCAAGCTCTACATGTGCTAGCATCCACTATATATCTTCGTGATATGGTAGGATATTATTTATTGGCATGTTCAGTGACCAACATGAGGATATGCTAGTGATTCTATAGCTGGACTGCACCTGCATAATCCATCCTTGGTTATGGCATATTCATTGTGCTACCTCTTCTTTTCTGAGTTTGTTCACACTTAGTGACCGCATATACATACGTTGTGGTACTTTTATATCGATCTTTAATCATGTTGTAGACTTAGTTCTTTTGTGTGAAATAAGAAGAAGAAGATTTTAGCCCTATCTCTATGTGTGCTCAAGTCTCCATTTCTTTTGTGTGTGTGCTCTTTGTCTGTTCACCTCTCTTCTCTCTTATCTATTTTCATCATCCACCCTTTAGTTATAAGCCTTGTCAGCACCATCTTTATATCCACATGCAGCTCCTGTGGTGGTAATGCCACACTTATTTTTGATGTTATGGCGCCACTATCATGCAGGAGGCTATAGGTTTGACTTATTAGTGCCATGACTATGACAGTGTTTTTTAATCTGAGCATGGCCTGGTTCGATATAGGATGGATAGAGAGCAGTAGTTGTTTGCCTGATATCAAGCTGCTATCTAGCACCATCTTACTCCATTATATATTGACCTTCAACTAGATGATAGTTGTCCCTTATTGAAACTATATTTGTCAATACATGGATGTAGCTGAGGGGTGCTCCTTGAGATGTTTATTGGTGACACCTATGCCCTTTTATGATGATGTAGCCAAGGCATTGTTTCATTTCTTGTTAGGATTTGTTGGGTAACAAGGCATCTCTCTGCTATAAGATTTTGGTTAGTTTGTTTGTGTGATGAGGTTACTTCTATTGAGTCTTGTGAGATTAGCCTATATGTCAACTAGTTGGCTAGTCTAGTTCTCTTGATTAAGTTTCTCAAGGAGGATTATTGAGCTAAAATGTTTGTAGATTTAATATTGACTAGTGATTGCCTAAGTATAGTATGTTCTTTTTAAAAAACACACAAAAATAAATCAAAGCACACAAAAAACAATTAAGACTTGACAAAAAAACTTACCATGAAATAAAAGAAAGAAAAAAACTCAAAAAAATATATCAGTTGCCTTTGATGTCCTGATAGGCTATAGGGATTTTCTTAACAGGTGCCCTACAATCTGATGCCTTGTATCTCTTTAGAGTGGGACCTTTTTAGCATGGTTGAACGCAAGTCTTGAAAAAAAACAAAATAACAAAAGCAACATTGAAATACACATGCTCTAATAAAAGGGGCTAGAGATGTACTACTACTTATGTTATATATCATAATCCATTAGTAGCTAGACACATTTTCTTGACTTCATGGAGGGTTAGGAGTTCTACCTTAGAGACTTTGTTGTTGTGTGGTGCTTATTTTCTTGAGATCTAGTGTTGGTCTTGCAAGGGTATTCAAAGTCCTTGTTGTGGATATCTAGAAGGAGAGTAGCATGAAATTTCTTTGCTTCAAGAGGTTATTTGTTACCTAGAAACTCTTATGGTTTTCTTTTTGGTTGGATTCTTAATTGGGAAGTGTAATGTCATGCATGATGTCAGTGGACAAGGTGGTTTGTGAATTGGTTATTTACCACATTAAGTTAGTTTTAATATAGAAGGAATTACATATTCTTTGTTAGAATATACTTGTTTTCTTTGTGTTCCTTGCAAGATGGTTGCAAATGTTGCTATGCTCACAAGGATGCTCATGGCTTGGAGAGTGAGAGTATTATTTTTTTATATTTCTCATTGCTAGCTATAAAGACTTGGTGGGTGATGTAGTTGTGGCAGTAGTCTTGGAAGCAAGAAGCAGTTTCTTGTTTGCTAGTTTGCATGAGCTCACTATACTAGTAAGTAAGGAATGATAACTGGTTATTTTAAAACCATTTTAACAATATTTTTCATGCAAATGGATGGTTTTAATTATGCATTACATAATATTTTTCATAAAAATTAATAAAAATTGAGTCATAAAGTTGTATTTGGTGGTGCTAAGGTGGAGTTAGAAGTACAGAAGTTGGGATACTTTAGTCGAGAATTTTAGAGATAAAAAATTAGTAAGTGGCAGAAGGTGAATGTGAGATGAGATTTTTAGTGGATGCGGATACAATTTTAGAGATGGAAGAAAATGTACATAAAATTTAGTGTGCATGCATAAAATTTGAGTCAAGAAGTCATGTGTGGGGTTAGAAATAGGCCAAAGATGTGAAAAGGTGCCAATGGAAATCGGTTCAAGTGTGAAACTTGAAAATTTAAAGAAGTGGACAATCAAGAATTTGAGGGGGAGGGCTGTCTTGTGAAAAGGAGTTGCTTAAGAGATAGAAAACACACAAGAAAGTGGGTACCATCATCCTAGAGGTGTGTTGATGAAGATTTGCTACAGCATTTGGCCTCTCCAACATCTGTACACTGCAATTGATTAGTTCTTCTCTCTTTTTCCATTCTATTCTGGTCTTAGAGTCTATTTCATCGCATAGAGAGAGTAATTTTCAACAAGTGTAAGGGTGGATTAGAAGATATTAGTAAAGAATGAAGGAGATTAGAGCATTTGGAGATTACTGAGCATAAAGAAAGAGGAGGAGCAAGCATCAACATCATCAAACACAATTGAGGACTTTTCTTTCTTTCATTAAATGGGTACTTTCATTTCTAATGAAAATTGAAGAAGATTGCATAGTTTGAGTGGAATTGGCATTAAATGCATTGATGTTTTGGTGTATTGGTTTCAAATGAATAAAATAAGGTTTCATTTTTTCATCATATGAATCAAAATGATAAGAAAATGGTAGAAACTAGGTCAAAATTGCATTTTAGGCCGTAATTAATGGATATTAAGGATTTGGGCCACTATTAATGAAAAGCGAGTCAAAAAAGTAGTTAAAACATAATGAAATAAACCTAATAATAAAATTTTATTCTTAGAAAATGAATATATTGAAATATACAAGTGTTTTACTGGTGAAAATGGTAGTTTTCAATTGCAATTAGGGTTAATTAAGAGTTTTAATGAGAGGTTAAGAGTAAAAATCTCAAAAAAAAATTCATGATAAGATAGAATTTCTTATAATTTTCAGCTCTTGTGGCTCTTTGAATTTGAAGATATATAATTTGAAAGGGTTTAAATGATAATTTTTGGGTATTTTTAGTATATAATTAGTGGATATTAGGAGTAAATAAAGAGATTTACTAATGCAAATTGGTGTGCAAGTTGCATTTATTATGAAAAATCTCTGGTTAAGATGGTTTGAAGTGCTTATTTGAGAATAATCATTGTGGATATTTTTATTTTTTGAGTAAAAAATAAAGAAAATTAATAAGTATGAACAAGGAAGGAATTTGTGAAAAGAATGAAAAAAGACTCTAGTTTATTTTCTAGTTAGGATCTATAATTAAAATATTGTGATTAATGGAATCCATTAATTAGGGGTACTTTCTTTGTAAAATGACATTCAGAGCAAAGATAATGATTATTACATATTAGTGTTTCTATCAGAGTATAAGCAAAGATTAATGATGAATTAGGAGTTTTAAGACAAACAATTTCTTTGGTTTAAATGTTGATTAAAGTGGGTTTACTACATTAGAGATGTGGATCACAATTGAAATATATGGGGAAAGTTAAGATATCTTTTATACTATTAATTTGGGGTTAGAAAGATCATATTAGTCCACTTTCAATTTTTAATTAACACAATGGCTTCACAATAGCCATTTTGCTTGTTAATTTAAGGGCCTCTTAGGGGGTCATCAAGTCCTTAGGCGTCAACCCCTCCTACTATATCTAGCCAAGGGGACTACTCACCTCTTCTTAATGATCTTGAGCATGGCGAGCCTTTAGTTGTGCCATTTGAGGAATCTTCCAAACTAGTCCCAACCAAGAGGAAAAGGAAGTCAAGGTGGTTTTACATGCAGAGATGCTTTAGAAAAATCAGAAAAGACTAAAAAGCAACTGACCATCTTATCCTGAAGGCCATATTTATCAAAGTGGTCTCAAGGATATCTCAAATAGATTGTCCAGGGTTGCCACAATTGATGGACTCCAAAGGACCGTGCAACTTTCAACTATACTATGTTTACAAGTGATTGCACAAAACTTCATCATTGATTTGAAGAATAATTCTTAATTGCTATTGCCCATGCACACAAGGTCACATTGATTATAACAATGAATTTAGTATGGTGAGAAGGCTTAGGTATAGGTTTGACAAAGTGTTGAAGCCAATGCTTAGTACTGATTATAAAGCATTTGAGATCTTCAATGTCCCCCCAAAGTTGAGAAAGGTGATAGAGCCTATCATTGAGGATGTTAGTCACTTTTATCCCACAAGAATTGCAACTTAGAGAGAGACTACCATGGAGGAGAAAATCAAAGAGGAGGTTGAAAGTGAGGATGTGATTTGCAAGAGAAAGATTGATTCTTTTGGCCCAATTAACTATGAGAGAATGGGAAAAGTATTTGGCCAAATGGTTGTGAATGTCTCTTGAGATGTAGATAAACATGATTATCTTAGTATATCTCTAGAACACAAGTGTATGCTAGAGAAGAAAGATATTCTACTATTAGAATTTATTGTTTATTTTTGTTTGAGATGAGGTCTGTCATTAGTTTTATTAACTTTTTAAAAGTTCCTTGCAACTTCATTCTCTTATTTTGGGCTTTGGTCCTATATAGGGCATACATTGCTTCTCTTAGCAATGAAATTGAAAATAACATTTTATTGTTGATCTACTTCTCTTTGTGGTTTTTTCAAAGTTTGGTTCAAATATTGCAAGAATTTTTAAGGGTTTTTAATAGTGCCACACACGCACATATTTTTTTGTACATTGAAAGGTAAATCCCTTATACATAGTTACTTTTGGTGATTTTTTTTCATATTTATTGTTCACTAATGTTTTCTTTATAATGGTAATTGGAGTTTATTGCGAGCTCCCACTCAACCACCAAGACCCACGGACCGCTTATTCTTTCAAGCGTTTCAAGCCGAGCACTAATGGCTGCCTCTCAGATAGCCGACACATTATCTCTATCTACGAGTGTAGTGAGCTTACCTCCATGCCCGATCAAGTTGCCTTCTCTCTCGAGCACTTCGGTAGCTCTACGATCCAAATGCAAGCTTCAAGCAAGCTCGATCCTCAAGCTCCACACTCCAAGCTCCATTGCGGCAAGCAAGAGAAGAGAAGAGAAGAGAAGAGAAGAAGAGAAGATGGAAAGCTTCTCCACCATGGTCCCTCACCCTCACACACTTGCTCCCTCACACTCTCACACTCCCTCTCTCAAGCACAAGCTCAAGCAAGCAAGCAAGCAAGAAGAAGAAGAAGAAGAAGAAGAAGAAGAAGAAGAAGAAGAGAGCTACTTTTGGCTACACACAAGAATAAGCTTCTCATTCACTTTTCAACTTTATATACAAAACCCTTAATCCCTTTTGGGTCCCCTTATCCCCTTTTTTACATGGGCAGTCGTGTAGGCCCTTTTTCCCATTGTCCTCCTATCTTCCTAGCTTCTTTTCTACCGCCGATCTACCTTTACAATTTGCATGGGCGCTCTTAAAACAAATCATGATGTGCTTTGCGCTCTTTTACAAAAGTATTGACTTGCACTTTTTTTTGCGTGCCTTTCTCCTTGATTTAGGATTTTTTTACACTTCTTATGTTTCCATATTTTTCTTGGTGTGCCTTCGTCTTCCGTTTCACTTTTGCCTTGGCCTTGTCTTCTGCTTTAGATTTTCCAAATTTTCCACCTTGTTCATCTGAGGGTTAACATAGTCTAATCTACTTCAATATTCTTACTCAAGAGGTCATCCTTATGAGTTCTCTTTCAAGATTTCATGGCATGCCAAAAATGTATTGTCTGTAGTCTTCTCTTGTTTTTTAGATTTTTTGTAGGTAGTCTTTATTGTTTTCTAATAGGTTTTCATTTCTAGTGCTGCTAGACTTGTTAGTACCCACTTGGATGCTAGTTTTGAAATATTATTGACTCTGAGAGACCATTCAAGTTTCTCCTTCAAGAGGTCCTCCTACAAAGTGATGCACACAGTTATGGATGGAGAGTTATCTTGCATGTTTGCAAGACTATAGATTTAAAGTTGCTGAATATAGATGGGGTGAATGTAAGTTTTTTATCTTTTACTTTTAAGTTAAAATTCTCTTGTGTTCTCAATTGAGTTGTTGTGTGCTTTGTTTCATTGCAAATATTACCCTAATTCATATATATGGTGGATAAGGGAGAGGTATATTGAAGTAATTTTGGATAGGGTAATCACAAAAGTGGACCTTTACTCCCCTCTTCCTCCTAAATCTTCCAAGGGCAAACCCAAGAGATAGGTGAAAGCTACAAGTGGTAAGAGCATTGCCAAAGCAATCACAAAAAATCCTTCTATTGTCTCTATAAAGAAAGGCAAGGGCACAATCAACTCAACCAAAGGTATGCCAAATATTTCTCCTTTGAAGGTTGATCCATCTCCTCTGAAGCCTTAAGAGAAGAGGGTGCCCATTAAATTCAAAATCTTCTAGTGACAAAAAAAACAACCTACAATGAGGAAACTAGTGATGGTGAATAAAATCGATAAAGATAGACATGTGGCAAAGAAGGAAAAAAGTTCAAAGGAAGGAGAAATTGAAGATTAAAAAGCCGACTAGCCTTGTATTTATTTCTTTGTACATTTGCACTATAGTTACATTGCCTTTGTACATTTGTACTTGAATTTTGTAACTCACATATAATGAAAATGATGGATCTTGCTCACGCGATTTCTATGTAGCAATGCTTATGAGTGTCTATTGAAGAATACCTTTGGTAATAATATTTGTGAGAGAGACTAAGTTTTGAAATTGTTTATATGTTCATAGTTCAAAACTCAAAATGCTAGGAGGCAAACACCTCATATAAGAGAAAGAGTATTCAGCTCTTCTTCCAATTATAGTGCCATTGGCCTTGAACCTATACCCAGGAGTTATATTATCTAGAAACTCCAAGGTGTCTCTTACATCCTTTAGACTCTAGTTAGAAGTTACATTAACCTCCTTTACTTCTTGTCCAATTACTTGCACCTCCAATTTTATAGGAATATAATCAATATCAACATCTAAAAGAACCCAAGTACCATATCTAAGTTTGTATCTCCTATACTCAAAACCCATAACAAGAGGTTGTTGAGAGATAGTGTAAGATATATCCAAAGATTCAAGACATGCATTTCACCATATAAAATCATCCTTGTTGTCACATTTCCTAAATTTCCAAGATAGTCCTAGAACATTGTCCAAATCCTCCTCTAAAATCTTTCTACTTAGCCACCATAAGACCTTCATCCTTTGTAAATTTGCTGGTTTAAAACAACAAGCTACAAAGATGTGTAAGTGTATAAACTACGACGAGTATTTTCAAAGATATACTTCCATGAGTCATGGCCTTTTGAATCTCTTCGACTATTTTGAGTTTGAAGCTCTTTATCGTTGTAAGGTTGATCATGGTAAATTCTCAATATGTCCATATACACCTTCTCTTAACGGAACTACATATTGTATATAATATGCACAAATATTACCTTCATTAAAAAAACTTATGGTTTGATCAACATAGATAATGTTTGCAAATTCTTTATGAATTGCATAGAACATGCCACTAAGACTCTCCATAGGCTGCCATTTAAAACTTCTTGATGAAAAGATATCTAACACCAATAATGAATTTTTTACCTAGTACTTTAATAAAAAATATATTCAGAAATATTATTCAACTCAAAACCAAACTTACATTGGATTTTTTGACAAAAACATTCATTTGAAGACAAGTACATCTCCTTTGTTTTGTAAACATGTTACACTCAAAAAAACCACCATTGGGCTTTACCGATGATACTTCCCTTCCAATGATACTTGATATCCTCTTGTTTCATTTTCTTCACCTTATGAGAGCCCTTGCAAGATGGCAACATGGTAACCCAATCGTTTATACTAAACATTATGAGAGCCCTTGCAAGATGGCAACATGGTAACCCAATCGTTTATACTAAACATTTTGGGTTCCCATTTTCTATCTGTAGTTTTGTTAAAGGTGGTGCAAGAGGTTGTTGAATGAGGATGCCTTGTGGAAGCCATTGAAAAAAGAGAGTGCATTTAATGTGCAAAGAATGAAACTCTAAGAGGAAAGGTTGATGAACTTAAAACAAATGTCAACACTGCTAATGAAAATACATTGGGTGCCAAGAAGAATATTCAAATGCATCTCAAAAGTTACAAAATCAAAAATATTAATTTTCTCATCTTTTGCCAGCTTATATTTGCTTTATGAGCTTTAGAACTACTAAAAGATATCAGATTTAAGAGATTTTGACTAAAAAGGAGGAGAAATCCACAAAATAGTCTCTACTATCTCCAAAGTAGAGGAGACAAGAATACCAAATTCTTGTACATGTAGTAAACTCTTGTTAAACTCTTGTTGGTCCTTTCCTTAATCCAGTGATTAACAAAAGTGTTGTTGTTTATGTGTTTTGGTCCTAATAGATGAATTAAATATTTATCTAATCATTAAATAAATTTTCTTTGAATTTGTTTTTGGTGCAAAGGATTGTGTCTATATGTAGCTTTGTATGGTGGAGTAACACCAAGAAAAAATTATATTTTGTGATCTAATTCTCCCAGTGATGGTAGTAACTCATGTGGATAATCATGTGCAAAATAATGTTTTATATGAATCTAAAGTCTTTTTCTATGTGGATGTTAATGCAAAAGTCTCAGACTTTCAACTTCAGTCTCACAAAAATCATGTATGCCTTGTGTTGTTTTGTGAGTGCTCTCTTAGTCTATGTATGATTAATAAGTGGAAACAATTTAATTTTTGGGTCACTAGTTAAAGATATTGTTTATTCTTGGAAGTTGAATTTTATTGTGAGTATGATAATCAATGTTAGGGTTAAATTGATTTGAAATATATATTAAGAATAATATCTAATGATTGAAGAGGTGCAATTAAGAAATCACATTTTTATTTATATTTTCCCATTGAGATTTCCAACCCCTTAATTTCCCTTGTACCATTGTACCGAATACCTAGAAATGCAGATTTAACCTTGTACAATAAAGGACTAGTTTCTAATTGCAACCTCCAAACTAATTTTTTTGAAATAAAGTCATAAGAACTTCCATCATCACGCAAAATAGTCACATTTGAATCATGCACAAAACCTTTCATTTTCAATAAAGTATGTAAAGAAATAGTCTTTGGTTGTTGTTGTGTGGTAATGGAACTCAACAATCCACACGATACTATCCAATTTGGCCTTTTTATTTTGAATATTAAGGTTTGTGATTTGAGGCCTTACCTTGTTGTTTGGATACCTTTGTTGTTGTCAGTTATATTACTAGTTGGAAATTAGAAGAGTTGTTAGATGGAAAGGAGTTAAGGCAATAAGGAATGAAAGGTCTTTCTAGATACTGGTTGTTGTTAAAGGAATGGGGTGTATTGGATTGTTGATGGAGAAGTATCTAGGCAATAGATTGGAACCCTTTCTCAGTAGGCATTAGAGATAGATTCATGAGGAGAAGTGGGTTTTAAGAGAATCCAATTTAGCTTGGATGCCAAATTGTAAACCATCTTCATATTTGCATTGTAGTACACTCTCAAGAACTTGTACTACATATACATGTGTGAAGCCTATGTATATGCATATATGTAGCCTATACATATGTGTGTGTGCATATGCATAGCCTATACATGTGTATATATGTATGCAACCTACACACACGCACACACGCACACACACACACTCTCTCTCTCTCTCTCATCCTATGTGTATGCTTTTTGCACCTAGCATATGCTATGCATAGTTGATGTGTATACATATGCATAGTTGATGTACATGCATACCCATAGGCTATGAATATGCTTTCTATGCATGCATTGTGTGTGTGTGTGTGTGTGTGTGTGTGTGTGTGTGTGTGTGTGTGTGTGTGTGTGTGTGTGTGTGTGTGTGTGTGTGTGTGTGTGTGTGTGTGTGTGTGTGTGTGTGTGTGTGTGTGTGTGTGTGTGTGTGTGGCCTACACATATGTGTATATGTATGCATAGTCTACATGGATATATACATGCGTGTAAAGCTTATACATATGTCATTGCATACCCTACACCTGTGTGTGTGCTTGTGCGTAGCTTATATGTGTGAATAATCGATGCATATACATAACCTATAAGTATACATATGCATAGCTTGTGCATATGTGTATGCATATACATGTCTACATAGGCTACACATATGCCTATGCCTATATGTATATGTATATGTAGTCTATGCATATGCATAAGTATATGCATATACATATACTTATGCATACATATATGTATGTGTATGCACACACACACACACACACACACACACAAAACATGTATATACATATATGCATATGTGTATGAATATCATATGCATAAGCTTATGTGTAGTAGTATGCCATGTCATGCCACTAATCCTGTTATATTGTGTTTTTGTAGATGTATCTATTTGTCTCAATCCAAACCATAGAGCTCAATAGTACTAACATTGCATGCTTAAGGTGCAACCACATGAGCAATCTTCTTGGAAGCACAAATCAAAATGGCTACCACCTAATATTGCAATTCATCCAAAAGGGAAGATACCAAAAAGGAAGGTGTAGAATCATCTAATATTGATAGTCAATTACCTAGAGTACTTGAGAATCTACCTAGATATTTGAACTTATCTTGATCAAAAGACAATTATCACCAAATAGGAATGGAAAACACAACATTAATGTGCTACTACCCAAGACAAGAAATTAGATATTAAGGAGAAAGAAAAAGAATCACCAGAGGACTAACAATGACTACCTAGGAGCATTATCACAATCACATTTGAGATCTCTAAACCCAAATCTAGTTCCAATAAATCCAAGAATCCAAATAAGTTGTTAGGGCTAAAGGGTGCATGTGCTTGGCTACCTATATTTACCTTATACTCAATGCCTACACATCTATACACTATAGGTGGTGTTCGTCATCATCGTCAACTTTATTTCTTATTCTTTACTATGATAGAATAATAAAGAGAAGTCATGTCACACACTATAATTGTTGGAGTTCCCACACACTAGTCTTGCTCTCTTGAGTTCAAAAATCCAAGGCTCTTGCTCTTGCTTTTGTTGGTACTCTTTTCTCACTCACTCCTGCTCACCCTTTTCAATTAGTATTAGAACGGGCATTCAATCGAGCTTCAACCATTCCACTTTAGCCTAGGAAAGAGAGCTTTGACCCAACTTCCTTGGTAGTGTCTTCAACCATTTGAGGTAAACATCTACTCCCCACCTTCCCCAATGTTGAGTGTTGAAATGACTTGTTTTTTGGCTGATTTTTGTTGTTTTTGAGAGCTGAATGATTGATTTTGTGGGATGATTGATTGATTAGGAAGTGGTTTGAGAGTGTTTTGGAAGTTCATGATGTTTGTTGATGGTTCTGTGATATTCTGATAGGTTCTGAATGGTTCTGTATACCTTCTGTTTTGTTCTGTTTTGGTCTGTTTTGTTCTGATTGTTTTCTGTAAGGAGGGAAGGAGTATTGATTGATGAAGAATGAGATATTGTGAAAGTTTATTGAATGGTTTGTGAGAGTTTGGAATGGTTTGAGAGTGAGTTATGAGGTTTTGATGACCTTCTGTAGGTCTTCTGTAGAGCTTCTGCTTCTGTTCTGTTTCTGTTCTGTTCTGTACTGTCTCTGTTCTGGTACTGTTCTGTAGACTGTTCTGTAAGTGTTCTGTGGAATGTATGTGTGATTTTGGGAAAGTTTTCTAGCCTTGGAAAGAGGTGAATACAAGTGCAAAAGAGCTGAAAGAAGTGGAAGAAGTAGCTGCTGAAGACTCAAGAGAAGACTAGAGTGAAGTGACAGTAGTGAGCTGTGAAGAGACACTGTAGTGGCTCTGGTGACTCTTCATATCAGACATACCTCTTGGGAGGGGTATCCACGACCTAAGAGTGATTATTGAGAGTAATTTTTGAGAGATTGTAGTGAGGAGATGATGTATTATTGATGGAGTGTGAGAGAGAGAGTCAGAGATAGCCAATTCTACTAAAACAGAGTGATTGTATATGAGAGATTGAGAGAGAAGACTATGAAGATATTGAAGATGAATACTATGTGATGTATTTCCATTCAAAGATGGTGTATTTCTTTGCTTTCTTTGTTCTATTGATGGATTTTGTGAAGATGTTGAAGAATATGGTTGATTCTATTAAAAACCGTGGGAGATTTATATGATGCTGCATGAAGATTTGTTGTGCCTGGTGTTCTTTTCTTCATTGTGATCATATGAAACATGATAAACAAGCTTGTTGATGTTACAAGATAGATTTTCTTGCAAGAGAATTCCCTTTTCTTTGGTGTTCCTCTTGGGGCTCCATGTTTTTGGTGCGCAGCCGGGGAAACTTGCCAACAACAAGCACCAAAAGAGGTTGAAAATGAAGGAAATGGCATTGCCAAGAAGAGAAGAATTCAATGGATGTTTGTAAAGTTCCTTCTTCTACGGAAGAGTTGGAATTTCTCATAATCAAAGCCACTTTTCACAAGAAGTTCATCCCACAATGGCGGAAACACATCACCATCATGATGCATGCTCTATGTGGTGGACAGTTTCCTCTTCCTGTTGAAGCAGCAGAAACTTGCATCTTGGTGGCAAACTGTTTGGGAACAAACTGAAGAACAAAAACAGAGAGAATGAACATCCATGGAAGATTTGGCATTCATTGAGAAGTTTCCAGACAACATCAAGTGGGAGATTGTGAAGAAGCTTCAGGAGTCTTGGTCTGTAGAGGTTCACAAAGACAAGAAGGAAAAGAGTTGGAATTTGTTCGTGGACGCTCAACAGCAAGATACATGGGATGCTTGGTGTACTGATAATCTTCTGTTTGTTCAATTAGCAACCCACTGGAAGTTGGTAGACAGAGTGTTTTTCACAACATACACTATTGAAACCATCAGAAGCTGGCATTACTATAATGATGGCACCACCACAATGCTCAGACGTATGCATTTTGACACCTTCAGAACCGAATACCTTCCTCTGTGCAGTGGCATGAAAGCAGAATTCAGGGACGTTGAAAGGAAAGAAGTAGAAGAAATGTTGGCAAGAGAGTCCTCCAGAGACTGAAGCCTTCTGTTAACCCTCTGTGGAGCACTAACAACATAGTGGAGTCAACCCCCTGATGAATGACGCAATAAAAAGGCAAGCGTTAGAACGAGTCCAGAGGTACGTGAGAAGAGAAAAAGCAAAAATCAAGGCTGAGAACGAGCTCGCAGCAGAAGCCGCCTTTGACGCCCTTGCGGAACTCTTTACAGAAGTCCCAATGGCACATCAAGCCCTTCCTCCTCCTGCTGGAGGTCCACTTCCAAGCCAGATCCGTCCTGGAAATATTGATGACAGACCAGCGAACGTAGTCCCATTGCCAGTTTTTAAGGGAGAGTACAATGAAGACCCCGATCTTCATGTAGCAGAGTTTATGGTAGCATGTGTGGCTAACAATGCCAGAACCCCTGAGCATTGGTTAGCGATATTCCCCGCCACTTTCAAGGGCGCGGCGTTTCAGTGGTTTTCCTCACTAAATTCAGGCGTGAAGGTTTTGAAGAGCGGATGAGAGAGGAATTTATGAACCTAAGTCAGTCCTCTGGAGAAAGAGTGGAAGCATATGTCTCACGAATGGAATCCATCCTAAAGAGATGGACTAACCATAATCTAGATGATGGCATTCAGAAGGGAGTGTTTCTCAGAGGATTACAACCAGAAGTCCGTAAGTTTGTGGAGCTGCAAAGACCAGCCACCCTGCAAGCTGCAACAGAAGGTGCAAGACTGTACGATGAAGTGGAAGCTAGATTAGCAATGAATACAGGAAGAGGAGTCCTACCTCCTCTGGTGCCAGGAATGATGTACCCACCAAATGCAGTCCCAGGGACTGTTCCCTACCCCTACCAACAGATGCCCCCAGTATCACAGTATAGTGCACCAAATCCACAGTGGCCACAATCCATGCCTCAAATGATGGCTCAACCACAACAACAATGGTCACAACCAATTTCCTCAATGACAAATCAGCAGCAACAGTGGAACCCTACCAACTGGAGTCAACAGCCAACAGTTCAAACAGGAGCACTAAATCAGAACCAGAACAGAGACCCCTCTGTACCAGCTCAACCCGTTTATGCAGTGATTACAGAGACTCCTCAAAACCCTCCTGCCAGTACGTCCGGAGGAGAAAGCTTGAAGGATTATTTATCCAACTCAGTTGCAAACATCAAAAAGGAGTTGATGGATGTGATTACGGAACAACTACAGACGCTGAAAGTAAACACAGCAAGCATATCCAATGTTGCAGGAGCAGGAAGAGATGTGATGCGGTCAAATACTTGGTGTGGTAAGTGTCATCAAGCAGGCCATTTAGCCACTGAATGTACACGGAAACCAACCATCCCTGGAGCCTTCTGTTCCTACTGTTTGCGGAAGAATCATACGGAGGACATTTGCTCTCTGAAGGAGATGCATGATAGGAGAAGGAAGGAAGAAGACGCAAGATTCAACCTGCTGGAATCCAAAATGACCACACAAGATATTGGACCCAAGCCTAGAGAGTTTGGTCCTAATTTTGGACCCAGAAGATTTCCCTCTCAAAGTTACAGAGGAAGACAGTCTGGCGGTGGTCAGAGATCAGAAGTGGAGTGTTACAGATGCGGGGAAAAGGGACACATCTCACCAAATTGTCCAAATCCTCGAAGGTCAGTGGATTACAAGCCCTTATGCAGTCGATGCAAAGGAGAAGGCCACACTGCAAAAGACTGTCCAAGCCCAGCCCCAGTGAAAAACAGTGCTACTGATAGTTCGTCCAAGGCCCAAGAGCCTACCTCCAATTTGGTGGAATTGGAAGTTGCTGCCATCACTCGTGCAAAGCAGAAGGAACCACCTATCCAGAAAGAAAATAACCCTCCTGCCAGAACAGTGAAGTTCAATATTCCACCAGAAGAACAGAACAGAACAGAGCCTAACAGTGCCGTACAGAGCCCTACAGTGCCACAGAGAGTTACAGAGACAGGACCAGAGGTCCAGGATACAAAAGAGGAGGAAGTGCCACAAGTGGCAGAAGAAGTTCCTGTAATTCCTCTGATGGAAGAAAGAGGGAAAATGAAAATGGGTGTTGCCCCATTCCCTAACCGGTTAGAGAAGCCAGTGGATCCTATTAAGGAATACGATCTAGTTAGAGATCTAGATACCTTTAAACCAAACCTCACATTCCGACAATTATTGATGTTGTCCCCCAGTTGTCGGAAAAGGTTCAAAAGTATACTGACGAAAAGACGTGGTTTAAGGATTGCTCCCTCAATAGTGACAAAGTCCAACAAGGCTCCAGAGCCTGTAAAAGAAGTGGATGTGGCTAACGCTTTCCTAGATCCGGGTACTCCAGAGACTGGCGTGTGGATAGAAGGTTGCTTTATTTCAAATGCACTGATTGATGGTGGTTCATCAGTGAACATTATAACGGATGTGACAATGAAGGATCTAGGCTTACAAGGTGTGCAACCAACCCAATGGCTAATCAGACTGGCGGATCAGAGTAGAATCAGGCCTTTGGGCATTCTCCCATATGTGAAGACTACTGTGGCTGGAAAAGATTATTGGCTGACCTATTTAGTGGTGAAGCCAAACTCTTATGGTACATCCTATCCTCTGTTACTGGGTAGACCATGGCTTTTTGAAGCCAGAGCAAGGACGGATTGGTTTAAAGGAACTTTGACCTTGGGTAGAGGACCCAACAAAGTGGTGCTGAAACTGTATGGTTCTCAAAAAGGACATGGATCCACCTCCTTGGAATTATCTTCTGACTCCCCTAATGAGGCTACGGATGGAACATCAGCAGACGAAGATGCTGTCAAACAGATCCTTCCCAAGAAAACAGTGGCACATTCCTTAACAGTGGATACTGTAAGCCGACTTCCAAAAGATGCAAAGCCATTATCAATGGGTGAATACTTCCTGCCTGAACCGGGAATGACTTCTGAAGTCACTTCTGATAGTGAGATAGAGGCATGGATGTACTGCTCTCCCTGTTACATGGCCACAGCAGAGCCAGAGACAGAGGCAGGAGAGGAAACAGAGAATCTGTTCTTCTGTTACAGAGCTCCTACAGAAGCAGAAGCAGAAGCAGAAGCAGAGACAGAAGCAGACGCAGAAGCAGAGACAGAGACAGAAGAGGATGGATATGATATGGACGAAGAGGATTATGAAAGTGAAATGGAAGAATCTATCCCACCTGAAGAGGATACAATTGAAGAAGAAGTTCCAGAAGTATCAGAAGCCGATGAGCTCATGCTATGGGACAGAATGGTGATGATACCATTTGGTCTGGTAAATGGATCTTCTCATATGCAAAACCTTTATAAGAAATGGATTAAGAAGAACAAGCCGTCTTTCAAGTGTGGCTCCTGCCGTCCTAACCTATTTTTGTCGAAGAAAGATGATGATGATGCACCATGCCAACAAGCACCACTCCAACCAACCCAACAAGCATCAGAGGGTTCCTGCTATGTGACGTTCCTGGATGTATCATCAGAAGAGGAGTCTTCAAGCCAAGAGGTAATTAACTTTGAAACCAAACCCGGAACGGCTCTAATTCCATTTCAACATCTTAAGGAGCAACCTAAGTCTACACCAAAAGAAGAAGTGAGTTCTAGTGGGACATCAGAAGAGGACACCACTCCCTTGAAGGAGTCGGATCTGTATCCAGAAGCAGTCCGTGGGACCTTCATTCGTGAAGTAGAAGGTGAAAGGCAGTTAACCTTTGTGGATTCAGAAGGCACTGAACGCCACTTGAAGGTGGGTAGCAGTCTCCCAGAAGAGGAGTTGTTAACCTTGTACAACTTGTTGAAAGAAAATTTGGACGTGTTTGCATGGTCTTACAAAGACCTAAAGGGGATTGATCCCACAATATGTCAACATCATATTGACTTGGAGCCTGATGCCAAGCCAGTACGGCAACGACAGAGGCGAATGAACCCGAATTATTCCACATTGGTGAAAGCGGAGCTGCTGAAGCTTCTGGAAGCCGAGTTCATCTATCCAGTGGCAAACAGTGAATGGGTTTCACCCATCGTGGTTGTACCCAAGAAGAATGGCAAATTGCGAATATGTGTGGATTTTCGAAAGCTTAATTCCAAGACAAAGAAGGATCATTTTCCAATCCCTTTCACAGACCAACTGTTGGACACAGTGGCAGGACATGAACTTTATTCTCTTTTGGATGGATTCAGTGGATACAACCAAGTCCAAATCGCAGAAGAAGACCAGTCCAAAACAACCTTCACCACAGAATGGGGGACCTACGCTTACCAAGTGATGCCATTTGGGCTCTGCAATGCCCCTGCTACTTTCCAACGAGTCATGATGGCTGCATTTCAAAATCATCTGCACGACTTCATTGAGGTATATTTGGATGACTTCTGTGTCTACAGTTTGATCAGTGAACACTGGGAACACCTGGAACAATGCTTTGACCGATGCCGGGAGTATGGGATTTCCCTCAACCCCGACAAATGCATATTTGGGGTTTCTTCTGGAGTCCTGTTGGGCCACATTGTCTCTGCACAAGGGATATCAACAGACCCTGCAAAGATCGAAAAGATTGCAGCTCTGACAGCACCCACCAACCTCAAACAGTTGAGGGGATTCCTAGGCCATGTGGGTTACTACAGAAGGTTCATAGCCCATTTTGCGACAAAGGCAACTTCCTTGCACAAGCTTCTGAGGAAAGATGCAGAGTTTACTTGGACGGAAGAATGTGACAAAGCCTTCCACACTCTGAAGCAGTGTCTGATAGAGGCACCCATTCTGCAACCTCCTGATTGGACGAAAGAGTTCCATGTACACACTGATGCATCAATTGAAGGTTTAGGTGCTGTCCTCTGCCAAAAGGGCTCCTCGAAGCTGGATCAACCGATCTATTATGCAAGCCGAAAAGTCACTGATAGGGAACGGAACTATACAGTGACAGAGCTGGAGTGCTTGGCAATGGTGTTTGCCCTGGAGAAGTTTCGCCATTACCTCCTATCTACCCACTTTAAATTTTATGTGGATCATGAGGCCCTGTCCTTCTTGATGAACAAAGCAGATGTGAAAGGACGATTGATGAGATGGCTCCTTTTATTCCAGGAGTTCGACTTTGAGGTGATTACTAAGCCTGGTCGTTCCCATGTTTTGGCTGATCATCTGTCGCGTATCCCACAAACTGCAGACGAGGAGCAAGATGATCCAGACCTCCCTGATGCTTCCTTATTCTTGGTAGAAACTGTCACTCCTTGGTATGCGGACATTGCCAATCTGCTGGCAACCCAACAGTACCCTCCTGGTATCTCTAGTCGGGAAAGGAAGAAGCTCATGCTAGAATCATCCCCCTACACCCTGCTCGGCGGTGCACTGTACAAGAAGGGCAAAGATGAAGTACTCAGACGATGTGTTGCAGGAGAAGAGATTGGGATTGTTTTGAAGGCTTGCCACGACGAGCCATGTGGAGGTCACTTTGCAGGAGAAGCTACAGCCAGGAAGGCTCTGCTAGCAGGATATTGGTGGCCTACCATCCACAAAGATTCCTATGATTACTGTAAAAGATGTGATGCTTGTCAAAGAATGGGGAAACCCACGAAGACAAGTGCCATGCCATTGCAACCTATCCTTCCGTTGAAGCCATTTGAGAAGTGGGGTATTGACTTCGTAGGTCCAATCGATCCTCCTACCAGAAGGAAACAGAACCGATACATCCTCGTATGTACGGATTATGTTACAAAGTGGTGTGAAGCTAAAGCCCTAAAGCGGGACGATGGTAACAGCGTGGCCCTGTTTATGTACGAGAATATCATCACCCGTTTTGGCAGTCCCTTGGAGCTGGTAAGTGACAGAGGCACTCATTTCCTTAACAAAGTCATGGAAGAGTTGACAGAGTTGTATAAGATCCGCCATCGCAAGTCCACTCCTTATTACCCCAGAGCCAACGGCCAAGTCGAAGTCACCAATCGCATCCTCTGCTCGATTCTGACAAGAACAATTGCTGCACATCGTCGTGATTGGGACGATCGACTTACGGAGGCCCTCTGGGCGTACAGAACCTCCCATAAAGCAGCAACAGGACAAACACCCTTCCAGTTGGTGTATGGTACAGAAGCTGTTTTTCCTGTTGAATTGGAACTACCCTCTTTGAGAGTGGCGATCAAAGAGCGTTTGGGGGATGATAATTCACTGCAACGCCGTCTCCTGCACTTGGAATGTTCGGACGAAATTCGTAGGATGGCTCTACAGTGCATGGAAGCCACGCAAGCTCGACGTAAGGCTTACCATGACAGTTTCATCAAGCACAAGGAGTTCAAAGAAGGTGATTTGGTCCTAGCCTATGATTCACGATTTGGCAAGTTTCCTGGCAAGCTCCAACAGCGGTGGATGGGCCCCTATAAGGTACTTGCCGTCAACCCTAATGGTTCTGTTCAAGTACAGACCCTGGATGCCTCTGATGATCCCTTTCTGATCAATGGATATCGCCTGAAGAAGTACTTCCCTCCTTGGGGATCTTGACAATTACGGACACTTGATCCTTTCCCTCGTTGGCGCGGCACTGTACTTCTTATGATGCTATTTCTGATAGCCGTTCTTCAAACACTCCTGATGAAGTGGACGCAACCCTCTGTCCCCTCAAAACCCCCTTCCAGCCTTGATCTCTTATCCTCTATTTTCCACCAGCATCAGTGGCGAGGTGGGTTCTGACAAATGGTAGTTCTACCATTCTCTTGCTCGATTCGAAAAAAAAAAAGAAAAAGAAGAGAAAAGAAAAGAAAAGAAAGAAAGAAGGAAAAAGAAAAAAAAGAAAAAAAACATATCGGTCATGGGAGAAAAGGACTTAGGTCCCTGTCATGCCGACCTATTCTTCGAGAAAAGGTGGAAACACCCTCGGGAATAGAAAAAAAAAAGAAAAAAGAAAAAAAGAAAAAAAAGAAAAGAAACAAAAAAAAAAGAAACAAAAAAAAAAAACAAAACAAATCTGTTATGAGAGAAAAGGAAGCAATTCCCTGTCATAGCAGGCCTCGTTCCAAGAAAAGGTGGTAAACACCCTTGGGCGAGAAGCTGGCTGTGGAAAAGGTGGTAACACCCAGCAGTCCAGAAAGTGGATTCATTAATTGATATCCCTCGGATCCAATTCCGAAGCTGCCTCCCTTGGTACGCTGTGTCTTGGGTCTTTCTGCAAAGTGTCTAACTGTCCTCTAGCAGACGACATGTTCCTATCCAACACAATGTTCGATTTGATGGCTACCTCCCTGGGTACGCCTCTTCAACAACTGCTGACGTGATCTTCATCGACAACCCCTTGAGTGATGTGAGCTTTCATCCTAACCGGATGGGGAAGTGAGTATGGTTGCCCTCTGTAACTATCAACCGAGAGTGAGACAGAGGGTGGGGTGAGAGACCAGTTTTTTCCCTTCAAATCAAATGAGAGGTGCGTAGTGAGAATGAAGTGTTGCACCCACGGGATGGGCCTCTCAATGCACAAAGCACAATTTGTTTCTGTGCACTGCACCATAAGGCTCCCTGGCCTTCCTTCTTGCACCGTATGCTGGCACAAGGCGGGATGCACAGTTGCACCATCAAATGCGCACAAGGCATACACCCTTTGCACAAGTGATTGTGAGGATTACATTAATGGGTTTCAGGAAAAGGCTGCCCTCCTGTATCTATCAACAGAGAGTGAGACAGAGGGTGGGTTGAGTGTGACTGGAGTTTCTTCAATCAATTACCGAGAGGTGAGATTGAGGGACGTTACGACACTTGGAGTCAGGTATGTTCCCGTTTCCCTATGCACCCACGGGATGGGTCTTTACCGTCAACACAAGACACGTCACCCTGTTCTGTACACGGCACTGTAAGGCTCCCTTGCCTTCCTCCTTGCACTTATGCCAGACGGGTTGGACGCACTAATGCACCATCAAATGTGCACCCTGGCATACTTCTGCACCATTCCCCCTTTGATGATTCCTCAACCCGGTATGAGATATGGGTTTTAATCATTCTTCCACGAGTGATATTAGTCATGGGGCGAATGA
The DNA here is from genome assembly GCF_053477565.2 of Lygodium microphyllum. Classification (NCBI taxonomy): domain Eukaryota; kingdom Viridiplantae; phylum Streptophyta; class Polypodiopsida; order Schizaeales; family Lygodiaceae; genus Lygodium; species Lygodium microphyllum. Next base: position 119,495,836 of record NC_141145.1, read on the forward strand.
CTGTTCTTTCATTTCATTTGAGTGACTGTGAGTTGAGTGCAATATCCCTCATCATCGACGAATTTCCTGTGATTCCTTCCATCAGCTACCTCCTTGGGTGCTGCCGCGTGGTCCCTTCCATGACGAACGTGTGCCGAGAAGATGCCTTGGTCCCTCCTGCAGTCGACAACAACACTGGACGTGCCATCGATACTCAACCTTGATTCTTGACGAAACGGGCCAAGTTTTTCCAACCCTACACTTTGGTTTCTTCGTGCTGGTCATGTTTTAAGTGTGGGGAAGTTAGTGGATGGTCTGTGGCATGGTCCTAGGTCCCTGTTGTTCGGTTAACCCTATCCGTTCAGGTCTTAAGTGTGGGGACGCGTCCCTGCGCGTCTACATTGCATACCCATCTGCATATGCCTTGTCTTGCTCATGCATGTATGCCATGACTTGCTTTTACCCTCCTGGGGTCCCTTCCCACCCGCCCGGTTATGTTCCACCCACCCTTGGGACTGTTTCCTTGCAGTTTTCCTTCATTCCTTGATTTTCAGGTCCTGCTATGTGAATGCATCCTACGTTCACCAAAGTCCCAATCCAACCTTATAGCCCTGTTCCCCCCATTGAACTGACTATTTTTCCTTTTTACCTACCCCTGTTCCGGTGCACGGTTTTCGAGTTATTAATTTTTGAAGCATTTTACGCAATTTAGACGGTTTTCCATGTGAACGCGCTTTTCTTGCTTCGAAACCGTGATCTGACGTCATAGCCCTGACCAACGCTTTTCCCCTGACATTTTTCCTTTTTATTCTGCATCATTCCGCTACACGGTTTGTCCGTTATTAATTTTCCGGGTTTTCACGACTTTTTCGTGCGTATTTTTGACATTTTTCCATGTGAACCTGCCCTATTTGCAACAGAATTCCAATTTGATTTGACAGCCGTGTCCCTTGTGCCTTCCTCTACCTTTTTCCTTTTTCCTCCACCCTTTTTCGACTTCTGGATTTTTACTTATTAATTTTTAAATGAGTTTTCGGGAGTATTTTTGGAGTTTTTCAGATGTGAACCCCTCCTATTTCCGCCGGAACTGCGTTTTAACATGATAACCCTGTGCCACCCCTTCCTACGGACATTTTTCCTTCTTACTGCATGTCATTCCGGTCAATGGTTTGTCCGATATTAATTTCCGATCCCATTTTCGGGTTTGTTTTTTGGGTTTTTTCCATGTGAACGTGTCTTATCTTAGTCGGAATTATGTTTTGACATGATAGAATTGTCGGGCACAACTTTCTGCACAGTTTTCCTTTTTTCTGCACCTCATTCCGATGCACGGATCTTTCGATATTAATTTTTAAATAGCGTTTTTGGTTCGTTTTTTGTGTTTTTTGCACGTGACTGCCCTTTACCCCTCCCGGAACCCCCGTCCCGTATTTTTCTTGTTTCCCCCCTGTCGTCCTGCCCACTTTTCGTTTTTACAATATTTCATTTTGACATCCGGATTGGGAGTTATTAATTTTTCTTTATTTTTACGTGTATTCGCGCGCCCGTTTTGCGCGTGAACGCGCCCTTTTTCGATTTAACGCGTCTCCACGCGCCCCAGTCGTGTCCGCGTAACCCGTACCGTCTTCCCGGTGCCATTCTAATCCCGTCACGGCAAATTTTTTTACCCCGCCCCGCGCCCGTGCGCGGGACGGGGATACGCCCCCTTTTAGACCCCGCCCATCCACCCTTCCCCCCGCCCATTGCCCCTGCCCATCCCCTTTCCCTTTTTTTTTCCACCCCCCCCACTTGCCCACCCCATGGCCCCCCCCATGGGCCCCCCCCCACCCTTCCCCCCAACCGTCTTCCCCCACTCTCTCTTTCTTTCTCTCTCTCTCTCTCTGTGCGTACTCTCTCCCTCTCCTCTTCTCCCTCTTCCTCCTCCCTCCCAGCGGGTTATCTCCCTCTCCTCTCCTTCTCCCTCACAGCGCCCTCCTCTCCCTGCGCCCTCTCCTCCTTCTCCTCCCCCCTTCACGACCTCCTCCTCCCTTCCTTCTCCTCTCTCATCCTCCTCTCCTTTCCCTTCTCTTCTTCATCCTTCCCCTCCTTGCCCCCAGTCCGCCGCCGTCCTTCCACCCCCCCTCCTTCACAGCGCGTTCTCCTCCCCCCGCTCCTTTCTCCTCCCTCTCCTCCTCTTCCTCCCCTTCTCCTTCCCCTCCTTGCCCTCCGCCCGCGCCACCTCGCGCCTCCTCGCCAGCCTCTGCCTGGTCGCCGCCCGGATCGCCTGGACGCCGCGCCACCTCGCGCCTCCTCGCCAGCCCCGCCGTCGCCGCGTTCGCCGCCTTCGAACCGCCGCCTCCTCGCCTGGACGCCGCGTTCGCCGCCTCCTCGCCCGCCTGGCCTGGTCGCCGCCTGCACCACCTCCCTTTTCCTCCACCACCCCCACCTCCTAAGGTTAGATACTAACCTTAGTTAACTTAGGTTAAATTAATCATTAACACTAACCTACTCCCACTTAACTTAACAGACCTAACTTACCCTAACTAACTCGAGCTAGTTAGACCTTAGTTAGACTTACTTAACTAACCTAGGTAGACTTCCCAGACTGACCTAGGTAGACTTACCAGACTAACCTAGGTAGACTTACCTGACTAGACTTAGGTTGACTTACCAGACTGACCTAGGTAGACTTACCTGACCAACCAGACTAGACTTAGGTTAACCAACCTGACTAGACTTAGGAAGACTAACCTGACTTACTCCTACTAACCTGACTAATGTGACTTATGTCTCATTGACTAATGTGACTAATGTGATTTATGTGATTAATGTGACTTAATTAATCACTTCATTAATTTTTCCATAAAAAAATTTAGAAAATTTTCTAAAAATTCCTTTTGCCAGTTGCCAATTTTTGGAACTTTGTCTGCTAGGAATTGCCTTTCCTATAATTTCTGAAAAATCTATATTTCCTAAATTTACCCCTAAATTGCCAAACAAATATGGAAAATCCATTTAAAAAATTGTAAAAAATTCTAAAAAATTTCCCTCACCTCCGTTGCTCATTTTCCATTTATTTCAACATAAATAATCACAACTAAAAATAAAATAAAATAAATAAAAATAAAAAACCAACATAAACCAAATTAACACATCTGCTAAGGTGTTCTCATTGTTGTTTCATCAGTGCTTTTTGCTTTTCCTTTACTGGGACTATTCCGTGCGCATTCCTGCATTACATACACACCCTTCCAGGTATTTATTTTATGTTATTTATTTATTTATTTTCCCCCTTAATCACAATTAATTGTTAAAATAAATCCTTTAATTCACCCACAGTTTCCACGCGCATTCGCGCTAAACACACATTTTTTTTAATTAAAATAAACCAGCCGTTCACTTAGCACGCGCTACGTGCGCTAAAGAGGCACTTTAAAATTTTAATTAAAATCAACCAGCCATCACTTGAGCACGCGCTGGCAAAAAAGCGCTCCACATCACCTTAATTTATAATCAATGAATTGCATTTAGAGACCCAGTCGAGAATCGAAGTCCGGGACTCGTATAACTGCACCGTTTAACCTAATAATTGGTAAATAAATTTATAATAAGGAACCGCCGTTTTCTTATTAAGGTTTATCACCTAATAAAAATTCACCCATTTTTAATAATTGATTAAAATCAACCCTTCACTAAATTAAATCCCCCCTCACTGCACTTAATCCCTTTTTTAATGAACCGTTTCGTGGGATGGGTATACGCAGTTCTTAATGTTATTTTCCATGGTCCAGTCTTGGTTCTATCACAGATGTCGTCTTGATATATGTTGGATATGGTCTTATTTTGGTTTCCTGTCTTAGTTACGGTTACGGGTACGGTATGCAGTTTTTTCTTTTATTGCCTGATACGGGGTTCAGGGTGTTTGCCTGATGCATCGCATGAAGCTTTCGGTCGCATTTGTCTCGAGGTCATGTCAAATTTTTTCTAGGATGTGGTTTGCTTGGGGTTCGTAGGTCGGGTCACGTTTTGATTGGTAATTCTCATATCCTTGGTTTTTGTCTGTCGCTTTGCAGGCATTCACCTTGATTGTCTGTGTTTGTGGTGTGTGTGTAACCATCTGAATGGCACCTTCTCATGCTCCTCCCCCTATCCAGTACGTCCCACTAGTTAGTAGGGATTACTCGTCCCTACTTACTTTTGCGCCCCTCACGAAGGCAGGACTTGCTGCTTTTGTGGCCACTCCTTTTCCTTTACTTCCAGAGGATCCGTCCGTATGTGATGAGTTCCTGGCCTCTTACAGCAAGAAGACAGGCGTAGTCCAAGGCATGTCTATGACTTTGACATCTCGAGGCTTAGGGAAGGCTCTGTCCTTACCCTTCAAAGGAGAACCTTTTGTGACCACTCGTCAGCTCTTCTCTAATGAAGAGATTCTCAAACTGTTGCAGAAGCAGACAAGGGAAGTCCTTGATGTTAAGAAAGTGATAAACTCTTCAGGAGTTTCGTTTTCTATGATCACTGATCCCGTATGGAAGACGATCTGTCAGTTCCTTCAGGACAGGTTCATGCCTGCCAAAACGCCATCCCACTATTTGTCCAAAGAGCTTTTCACAGCTTCCAGGATGGTGCTGAAAGGAGTTGCTATTGATTGGAGCACATACCTCCTTACTAAGATGGATCAGCATTTTGTTAAAGTCACGAGGGGTAATGTTACCAATGTTACCTATGGATCATATTTGTCTGCCTTCTTGACCTATTCAGGTTTACAGAAGACTGTACCTCCACCTCCTCCATCAGATCCAGTACCTCCTCCTCCACCTTCAGAAGAGTCAGCACCTATTGACATTGAGGATGATGATTCTCCGCCTCCCCTGGTCATACAACGTAAACGCTTGAAGAGGGTAGCGGATAAAGCCCCTGCTGTACTTCCCTCAGTGTCTATCCCTGCTACTTCTGGCAGTGAACTCCCTGGGTATCTCACTTGCAATAATCTGTTCCGAGCACATAGAAAAGGATCCTTGGAGATCTCAGTTCCTTCCCTGAACAGTCTCGTCTCAGGAGATGCCATTCCTTTCCTCTGCAAGGATATTCAAAGTTCCATTGAGTTGTCAGTGACAGCCTGTGTTCAACAGCTGTACGCATCTTTCTATGAAGAGCTCATGCAGTCCAAAGACCAATTGCATAAGGCAACATCTGAGTTAGCTTCTGCTAAGGATACCCTAGCAGATCTATTTAAGCAAATGGAACAGCAAACCCAACTGGTTGCCACTCAAAGCGATGAGATTTCTTCATTGAAGACCCAGTTATTCGAGGCTCAGTCACAGGTTACTAGCCTTTCAGCGGAGAAGGAGAGGATGTCCAGTGAAGCGAAAGAATTTCAAGTTCTTTTAGATGACAAGCTTTCAGCTTTACAGATGGCTAATGACACAGTGGCCAACCAAGCCTCCCAAATCCAGCAGTTGCAAGATCAGCTTGCAAAGTCCCGCTCTGTTCCTCCCAGCCCTCCTGTTCCATTAATTCCTTCTCTTTCACAGCAGGACTTGGCTGCCCTACAGAGACAGGCTACTTTGTGCCCTTTATTCCAAGACAAAGTGGAAAGATTGCAGTCCAGAATGGACTTGTTATGGTCTACCTTTGAGCAGTTTCAGGACTTTTGTCTTACCAGACCATTCTTTCTTTGTCCACTACCACTTGCAGAAGTTGGTCTTCTATATGAAGCTTTCCACGATGGATTTACCTTTTCCAGAGGATGGCTGGAGTGGGGCTTGGTCTGCTGAGTTGTTGACAGAGGTAGTTAGAATGGTCTTTGAAGATTCTGTCACGCCAGACACCATGTTGATGTCATACATGTATCTACGAGGAGATTTGTTAATCCCAGATGAGGTAGATATGGCATGGTATGTGGGGGATGTGGTCTTACAGGCTGTTCTATATGTCAATCATTTGGAGTTGCGCATAGCTGATATGTTTCAGAGTTATTCCTCCAAAGTGGCTGATTGTCAGGATAATTCGTGGCATCCCATGATTGATTCAGTGGTCCTCAATCAAAGACAAAACACAGCTCCTACCTTTGTACAGAGTACTAACCAACTGAGGATGGATCTCTTAACCTATCTTTCCAAACATAATCCATTTGATGCTACTTTCTTTGATGCCTATCATAGACGATCTCTTTTAGGACCTTCTGTTCCTACCCTCCTCTATTACCAACAATTGGCTCACCGCTATGCTATATATTTTTCCCTTTGTCAAACTAATTCCACAGTAATTTTACCACTTCTTTTTCAACCTTCCAATTTCCCTCAAATTCCTATTTTCACTTACTATTCCTTTATTGAGGATAGAGTATTTTCCCCTTCTCCACCCTGTCCTTCTCCCTCCATTAATGTACCCTCCACATTTCCTATTTATCAGTTAACACCTTTCCTTAGTGATTCCTTCCAAATTTCTGCCACTCCTTCTTTAACCTTTTCTTCCTTTTATGATTTTTCCTATCCTTCCCTACATCCACTTTCCCTTATTCCATTACCCTCTCCTAACACTTCCATATCTCAACCACCTCAGTTGGTTAGTGACTGTGCCGGTTTTGATACTCAGATTTCTAGAAGAAGGGGATGGAGTTCGGATGATTGCCTTACAGGACCGCAGATTAATTGGCCAGTAATTCCAGGGGAATGGACAGTTTCAAGTCAAGCTTATCAAAACTATGTTCATTTTGCCCAACAATATTCACAGTCTGCAGATCCCTCAGTGAGATTAACTGCTCACTTTGCTTGGTACCTGGCGTATATGCATAGGCACTCTCATACTAATTCAAAGCCTATTCCAAAGCTGTGCATGAATGTCAATGTTAGCATTGATTCCCAATAGTTGGAGATACTGTATTTTCATGCCCTCTGTTTGCCTAGCAGATACTTGGTCCTGTTGGAAAGGATGTGCTGTCTCCAATTTTTCCAAAATCCTCCTAAAAACTTTGTAGATGAATCCTTATCTATGGATCGATTCCGACAACATCAATCTTTTAAGAGGGATCATCTTCATTGATACCTTTCCAATGTATGGTGGAAGTTTTTAATACCAAACTCTTATTTTTGAGGAAGTCATTCAGATGGTTGTGTTGTGTATTAGTGTTTGTGTTGTAAGTTCATTTATGTCAAACGAACATGGTGGTTTCCTATTGGATTTTGTGTACGAGCTCTGTTTTGGAGATTTGTCGAGATGGGGTCGTGGCTGGAGAGTTGAAGCAAATGATGATGATGAAGAAAAAGCAAACTCTTATATCCTTTACAAATTTGTGGTGATTTTTAGTTTGATAAGAGGTGTTAATTTCAAAAGAGTTTTCCTTTCTTTGTATTTTTATATCAGAAACAGGTTATAAGTTGGGGTCGTGGTGGATGGATTCTTTGTAAGAAGATATTGAAGATCACAGTGAAGCTTTTCAATGAACTTGTATTCCCTTTTTCCTGGGTCGCGAGGACGCTTCCTTATTAAGTGTGGGGATATGTTGAGTGTTGAAATGACTTGTTTTTTGGCTGATTTTTGTTGTTTTTGAGAGCTGAATGATTGATTTTGTGGGATGATTGATTGATTAGGAAGTGGTTTGAGAGTGTTTTGGAAGTTCATGATGTTTGTTGATGGTTCTGTGATATTCTGATAGGTTCTGAATGGTTCTGTATACCTTCTGTTTTGTTCTGTTTTGGTCTGTTTTGTTCTGATTGTTTTCTGTAAGGAGGGAAGGAGTATTGATTGATGAAGAATGAGATATTGTGAAAGTTTATTGAATGGTTTGTGAGAGTTTGGAATGGTTTGAGAGTGAGTTATGAGGTCTTGATGACCTTCTGTAACCTTCTGTAGGTCTTCTGTAGAGCTTCTGCTTCTGTTCTGTTTCTGTTCTGTTCTGTACTGTCTCTGTTCTGGTACTGTTCTGTAGACTGTTCTGTAAGTGTTCTGTGGAATGTATTGTGATTTTGGGAAAGTTTTCTAGCCTTGGAAAGAGGTGAATACAAGTGCAAAAGAGCTGAAAGAAGTGGAAGAAGTAGCTGCTGAAGACTCAAGAGAAGACTAGAGTGAAGTGACAGTAGTGAGCTGTGAAGAGACACTGTAGTGGCTCTGGTGACTCTTCATATCAGACATACCTCTTGGGAGGGGTATCCACGACCTAAGAGTGATTATTGAGAGTAATTTTTGAGAGATTGTAGTGAGGAGATGATGTATTATTGATGGAGTGTGTGAGAGAGAGTCAGAGATAGCCAATTCTACTAAAACAGAGTGATTGTATATGAGAGATTGAGAGAGAAGACTATGAAGATATTGAAGATGAATACTATGTGATGTATTTCCATTCAAAGATGGTGTATTTCTTTGCTTTCTTTGTTCTATTGATGGATTTTGTGAAGATGTTGAAGAATATGGTTGATTCTATTAAAAACCGTGGGAGATTTATATGATGCTGCATGAAGATTTGTTGTGCCTGGTGTTCTTTTCTTCATTGTGATCATATGAAACATGATAAACAAGCTTGTTGATGTTACAAGATAGATTTTCTTGCAAGAGAATTCCCTTTTCTTTGGTGTTCCTCTCGGGGCTCCACCCAACTTTTTTCCTAGCACTTGGAGGACCTTCAATCATTATGTTGAGCGACCTTGAAGGGTCAGGAGTAGTAGGATAAGCCTCGAGAAAGCCTTGAGACAATAGCCTACAAATTGTGGTGCATTCTTAGGGGGACTACCTTGCTTAGTCTTCCTCAACCATTTTCCTCACACACTTTTTCCTACTTCTTGCCTGGCTATTGGAGACTTCTCTTAGCACTTTTGACTCTAACTTGGACATCATTTGAGAAAGAGATCATTAGCCATTGAGTGCCATTTGTGAATAACCTACTATTCATGTTTGGGACAACAAACATTTGAATGTCTATGCTTCATCGATGCTTATTCATTGAGGTTTTATTGTTTTGATGATGTGTTGATGCTTGGGAATACTCTCCAAATTGATTAGAGCCCATTTTTCTCAGCCATTCGAAGGTTCTTTTTGCTATCATAAATAGTGGATATCAAGCATATGCTTTGAATGTTAGTGGTTTCTATGCTTATATGCCATATGATGCTCTTTGCTCATATGTGTGCTTGATATTGTTGGTCATGTGTGGGTATGCTCTCCTTTGAGCCTTAAGCTTTGATTTTGAGCTCTCTAACATCCATATTTACAGAGGTTGTATGGATATGCTCTCCTTTTATCCTGTGAACTTTGATTTTAAGCTCTCTTACATCCATATTTGTAGAATTGGATGGTTCAATGATCTTCCATTTATGAGCTTGGATGCTTATGCTATTTACATGCTCTCATATATATTATTTGGCATGTTTGGGCTTATGATGTTATAAACTATATGTATTGAGCTTACTTTGCTATTGGACACTTTTATTTCCTTCCAATGGGAGTACTTTTAGATTTTATTGTAGAGCTTGTCTTTTAAAGATTGTGGTCTAATTTCCATTTTATTTTTTGGATGCCTAGTTTTTTTGTTTGACGGGTTGTTAGTTATGAATACATGCTTTGTTATGAGGGAGTGAGTGTGTGAGGGTGAGGGACCGGGGAGGAGAAGCTCTCCATCTTCTCCTCTCTTCTTCTCTTCTCTTCTCTTCTCTTCTCTTCTCTTCTCTTCTCTTCTCTTCTCTTCTCTTCTCTTACTCGCGGCGATGGAGCTTGGAGCGTGGAGCTTGATGGAGCTTGCTTGAAGCTTGCATTTGGATCATGGAGCTACCGGAGTGCGCAAGAGAGGAGGTAACTCGATTGGCATGGAGGTAAGCTCACTACACCCGTAGATATGGATAGCGCATCGGCTATGTGAGAGGTAGCCATTAGTGCTCGGCTTGGAACGCTTGAAACAATAAGTGGTCCGTGGGTCTTGGCGGTTGAGTGAAAGCTCCCACATCCAGAATCTTCAAGAAAAAATTCTTCTCGAAGAGCCTTCTTGAATGCAAACCATCCCACATCTTTTTGGAAAAGACCATGAATCAGGTCTTGGAGACCATGCACGGCCAAACGGGCAAAGTACGGGCAAAGTATCGACTCCAAGCATGATGAGGGACCCCAAAGAAGACCATCTTGTCAGTATAGAGGCAAATAAAAGAGGACACATTTTGCCCATGAAATTGCTTGAGCTCCTACCCAACTGCTTCCAAAGCTTTAATGGCAGCAGCATCATTCCACTCTTCATCTTGCCTCCGTTGTTGCTATAGTTGCATCTGCTGTGCTGAAATTGCAATTGTTGTTGTTGGTTCTCTTGCATCAAACAAACCAACTACTGCAAGGCATCTCCTCGCGAACTTAATGATTCTCCCATTGTACTTTCTCTTCTGCAGTCGACCTTCATGTCGGGTTCAGCATTGTCGTCGTGTTGGGGGTCGAAGGTTTACCACCGGGGTTTAGAGCAGAAGAGGAGTGAGAGATTCAAGGTAAGGAGAGAGAGAAAAGAATGGGGTTTGATAAGTCTTGGGTTTTAGAGATGATTCAGTTGGAGAAGAAGACCTCAAGCTTTTTCATCTACTTAGCATACATGAATGGCAACAAAGACTTTGACTTGATTACATCAAATGCTTGTGAGGTTAATAGACCTTTACATGTAGAGATTTCAAATTTTCACAATATTAATGAGAATGCATTTAGATTGGGAATCCCTTCTCAGTGGTGGCAAATACATAATTCTTTTCACATTAGCTTGTTGAAACCCTTCAAGGGAGGAACATCTCAAGTTACTCCTATTGTTGATGACCCTCCTTTGTTAGAGGCTAATATTGAAACCTAAGTTTCTGAAGTAATCATTGGCCATGACCACACTACTGCCCAAACAACAAATCAATACCATCGGTATTTAGTCAAGTACAGAAATCATTCTATAAAAGAATCACAATGGATTCAAAAATTAGTGCTAACCTTGCAATATGACAATCTAATTGATTCTTATCACTCATAATCACATTAAATATCCCATGGGTACAGATTAACTATAGGAGACAGTGTTTTTTATAAAATCCATGGAATTTTATAGTGTAGATTTACTATATAGGAGATAGCATTGGTATACGGTGTAGATTTGCAAGATGCAGCATTGGCATGTGGTTGGCCAACCTTTATATATATTTTAAATTTGAGTTATCAACTAGGGACATTTGCTTTTTAATCCCCATAAAATGTTATGAAAATACATATATTAATTTTTATTATCGTGGAATTTGTCTATTTTCCATATAATCTATGACTTTTTATCATTCAAACATGTGCGCATGTAGTACTGGTCACATAATACCTAGTAGATAGATGGAAGGATAATAATGTGTTTTCTAATTTAGTGAGTAGATAATTAGATAGAGTTAAGCAGAATTAATATTTTGGAGTGCATATTTTAATATGTGAAATTTGTGTACTTCACAATGTAGAAAAATATTATCAGAGACATTATGTTTTGTATATGCCTATTAGCTTAAGGACTTTGCATGCACACATGTACAATAGATTTATTTTGATGTATTTATTAGAGAAGACAACATATTATTTTTCTAAAGCTATTAGAATAGAGTGTGCTTGGATTTATTGGCACAAAAGTAAGTCGTGAAAGGTGAGAAAAAGCAAGTACTAAAAAAGGACGCTTTTAATATATTTTGAGTACAAAAGCTTAATCTAATATCATAAATATATGCATAGGGGAGGTGCTTACCCATGCATGGGGAGAGATTGTACCCTATCTTATGTCTTGCAAATTTTGGAATTCTCTTCTCTTGTGCATATTTTTTATCTTCTTATTTTCCTTTCAATTATTGGGTATTATATAGTGAAGGAAAGTAAGCAACTCTTGTCATAGGAGGGGAGATATACCACACATAATGCAAGGGTAGGGGGTCCAAAATATCGACACCCCATCCCCTTGCATTATGAAGGTATATCCTTTCCCCCCAAGGTGTGGACCCGAACAATGCAAGGGGAGTCATCAAGATTTTGGATCCCCCTTGTGTTGTGCAGGTATCCCCTCCCACACAGGAACAACATGAGGGGGGGTCATTGAGATTTTGGAACCCCCCTCTACATTATGCAAGTGCCCCCCAAATAGGGATCCACACAACATGAGGGGGGCCTTGAGATTTTGGAAACCCCCCTGTCCTTGTGTTGTGTGGGTACTCCTGATGGCGAGGACCTACACCATGCAAGGGGGGACTTTTCCAAAAGCCCCCCTTCCCTTTGCATTGTTGGGATCTTGAGGGGGTGCACTTGGACCCAAAAAATGAGAGAGGGGGAGGTCTAGAATGTCAAAAGCCTCCCCTTGCATTGTGTTGGGCATAGACAATAGGAGAGGATGCTCTTTGAGCTTGTATATGCATTATCGCATTGTGCAAGCTTCAAAGTGGGAAATACTCACTATGAATGAGTGTTGAGAATATCCAAGATGGGAAGGCTATGGAGCTTTAACAAGCATGCAATGTGTGAAATGAAAAATTTTAATTTCTAGTTTGAGCTATATAAGGCAATTACATGTGTTGACATCACTCGATGCCATATCAACACGCAAGCATCCATTCACACGTGTGAGGATTAATGGCTCATATAGATAAAATTGTGCATATACTTGCCACATTTGCAATACCTAATGCTATAAAGGTTCAAGCCTATATATATATATATATATATATATAGCTTGTGGTGCACGCCCAATCTTTCTCTCACTCTCATGATCAAAGGTCCTTGCTCTCTCCTAAGGCACATTCCTTATCTTAAAGTCATTTTTCTCATTAATTGTCATTGTGGGGGGTCTCAAACCCACACAACTAGAGGGAGTGCCCTTCAAAAATATTGAATCCCTACCCTTTTCTTTGTGTGGATCACCCCCAAAGAATTTGCATAATGTGAGGGGGGCCCTCCAATTTTTCGAAGGGCACCCTCACATTGTGTGGATCCTGTTAGATATGCTCAATGCCCCACCCTCACAAGGTGCCACCAATGATCCATGGTGCTCAAAGTTATAAGGGCCCCATTATGATGAGAAGCCATATGTGATCCTAGATATTGGTTGAGTCGTGACTTATATGTTAGATGAGGTCTATGTGACCAGATGGAAAAAAGGTGATTGTTGTGGGTCTAATCTTTAGGTTATACGGAGTAGTTAAGCTGGTAGCAACTCAAGGCACATTGCATCGAGTTGCGAAGTAAGAGAGTTATCAGGGGTCCCTATTTTGGGGTCCGGGGGCTGTGGAAGCGGCCCCTGGCTGGGGGGTCCCAGGGGGGGACCAACGGCTCCCCTGGCGGCGGTCCGGGGGCAGCGTCTCCGGCCCGACGGTAAAGGGAATATTCTCTGGTCAACTAGTGGAGGCTCATATGGTAGGTCGGTTAGGCCGACCTAATCACCTTTGCGGGCTATAAAAGCTAAAGCCCTTCATAGCCATCCATGATCTATCTTTCACCCAGTCAGAGTTGTTCCAGCTAGCCTTAAGCTCTTCACCTATCTTCTATCTAGTTCACCATCTAAGCTTCACAGTGGAAGCACATGGGTGGACAGAGCCATCTTTGTATCAGTTTTTTGGAGCTACATAAAAATTTTAAAATTCTCCTCTTATATGTTGTGTATTCTCTATCTCTTTCTCAAATTCTGTTCGTTGTACCATGTAATTTTTACAAATCCCCCTCCTTTTGCATTATTTAAGCCTCACCCCCTTCCTCTCCGCGTTGTGTAGGTCTCAAGGGGGTGGCCCACACAATGTCGAGGGGGGGGAGCTTGAGACTTTGCAACCCTCCCTTGTGTTGTTCAGGTTGAGGAATCTACACAACATAGGGGGATGGGTGGGAGGTGAGATTTTGCACCTTCCCCCTTGTATTGTGTGGGTTTGAAGGGGTGACTCGACAATGCAAGGGTGTGACCTTGAGATTTTGGACCTTGCCCCCCTTCCTCCCCCCTTTCCTCCCCGCTTGTGCACCATATTGTGTGGGTGCACCCTCAGGCTCAATGTCGATTGTAGTTTCTTATACAATTATGTATCTACAAATGGATGCTATTGAGGTGCATCATGTAGTGGAGGCTTAAGAGCCTATGAAGTGTGAAGGCACTCCTAATGCTTCTTCACAAGGGCCTGCGAGAAGTGAAGGAACCCTTAGTGAAATGCTTTTATATTTCCTTTATCGAGTGGGATAGGAACATCTGCCACCATAGGTATCCCACATGTTTTCCGTTACGATCTTTATGGAGAAATGGATTAGGACCTCAAGACCATACCTCAGAAGCAAGGGGCCAATTTTATGGAGTGGACATATGCTTCAAAGGTTCATATTGAGGGCCTTCAGTATGCTCATATGAAGGATGTCCTTCCTAAAAAGCCCCTAAGAAAAAGGCTCAATTAGGGAAGTGTTGAGGGTTCTTGAGGGCATGAAGAAGGGAGATTTATAATGGCTACGGACAACCAAAAGTGTCATATCATGAAGTAATTTCATGGGTGGGTTTGTTTGCTTTTTGCATGTATTGCTAGGGAATACATGGAAAGAGCTTCTCCAAGATAATGGGTTCATTGGTAAATAGAAGGGAGGTTTAGGCAAAGACTCTACCTTGGGCCATCATATCAAAGACCTCACCCTTCCAAAGTTTGTTGTTTTCCATCACAAGTTCTCAATGGACAATGTAAAGTGTCCTATTTTTACATTGAATACCCTATCAAGATATCTTGGAGGGCATCCCATTGGGTGGTACATAGAGAATATAATTTTTTTGGAGAAACATGAAGCTCTACAAATTTTTTGTCAAGGCCTCGGTTGCTACATATGATGTGGTAAACACCACTTAGTACATGCAATATTTGGCATGATGAGTGAGATCAAGGATCCAAATGTACTTGCAAAATATAGAAAAAGACATCTATTTAGAAGTACATTAATTCTAAAAATTGATTAACAATTATTATAAAAACTAAAGTAACAATTATATGATGAAGTTGGGCCATCTTCAAAGAGGCCATGAGTAGAGGAGCGATTTTGAGCATTGTATCATCACTTTACCAGGAAATAGTGCTTTTCGAAAAAATGAGATGTCTTGGGCTTGAACCCACCCTTATTTGGATGTATTTGGTTATGAGCTATGATTATGAGCTGATGTTTTCCATGTATGATAGGATGCTGAAATAAATTGATAGGTTTCACCTCTACAATTTTCTTCTACATCTTCTATTTCTTAAAACCCCTTCTCTTTCATCTACTGCTCTCCTTGAATCTCTCCTCACCCTATTGTCTCTTACCCCCATGGTAGACTTTCGACCCCAAATGCTCCAACAATGTTCTTAGTAGACCATCAAGAGATGTCCTAGAAAACGCTGTCCAGGATTTGATGAAAACCTTCAGAGTTTGCTAACTAGGCTCGCTTGAGTCTACCCCATAGTGGAAGTTTTGGCCATTCTCACAAGGATCAACTTGAGTTTTTAGTTCCTATTATGAGTCAAATTAACTACTAACAATTGATTTGTGTCAGCCGTTTGAGTTTCCACTCCTTATAGAATTTCTTGACTGAAACGAACTTGCATTGCGCTAGGTTCAAAGAGAATGGGAGACGAAGGAAAGTGTGGCACTTTGATCCCTTCTGCCCATGGCCCTAAAGTGATGCAATTCAAGATTCCTAATCTCTAATGGTCTATCAAAAATGTATATTTTATTCCTTTTTAGGAAAGCTCTCAGCTCACCGAGTCCAGCCAACCATAGGTCTAGATTCGTTGGGGTCTATCCTCCCACTTCCCTTGAGAGAGTATTTTTAATTACCTAATTACCTACCACCTTAGATTCAACATAGAAAAATAGCTTCTTTGATTATCTCCTGATACAAATTCATTACACGCCTTTATTTCACGACATAAAGACAGAGTAAAGAAATCCCTTCTCAATAGTTCCTTTAAGAAAAATGACTTTTTACAACGTCTTCTATTCTAGCTAGAAATTATGTCAACCCAAAGGTATTATTCTCTCCAAGTTCAGTTCCTAAACTAGTATTGGAACTTCCAGGATACTATCTAGAATTTGAAGGGTAGTTGGTAGTTCATAAGAGCCTAAGGAGTTTATGACCAGCACCCCCTAGTATCCTCACTTCCTCCTGCCAACTAGAGTTCCCTACGGTAAGACCTTTCGTGTCATGATTGGTCTATACTCACTAATACGAAAACAAAAAAGAAAACCCCTTGGAGTAGGTTCTATCCACGTTGGCCTTGGGGAGGTCTAACGCCATCAAAGAAAACTGCCTTAGTTGGCGTTCTATGCTCATCAGAATATTGCCTTGGTCACAGCGATTTGTACCCGATCATCCATCTTTTCGCTTGATGATTTTAGGAAATATTAGTACCTAACGTAAAATCACAAACATCTTATTTCAAATGCATTATACATAAAATTTTAATAAATTTATTCCCAAGACAAATCTTTTCTTTCCAAAATAATAATATCAACGAAAAACTTAGCGTAAGTGGCAATATATTCCAATAATCTTTTGAGATTACCCTCCCTCGAGATCTAGTTTGGATTGAATCTAAACAAGAATTCTATTTTTGAGAACAACTCCCTTGATAGTCTTTTCTCAATAGAATTTTGTGGATCCTTGCTGGTAATAACAAAAGGATCTTGGTTAATTTTATTACAAAAAGTATTCTTTTAACAATTTCATTTCAAGGTCTTTTATATACCGAGAATTAGTGTCGATATTTATCCATCAAAGGTTTCGTTAGATCAATACAAATAAAAAAAAATCAAGTCTTTTTAGGAACACAATACCTTCCTTGTACTTCTCCTTGGTACATCTCGTACAAACCCAATTTATCCTTTGGAATTTGTGGTTAAGAATTTCTTAAAAGATTTTGTGCAGGAGATTAAACAAATCCTATTTTACAAATGCAACTTTTTGTTGCCAACTCATAGAATGATGCCTTGCTAGCTACCTTTAATATCAAAATATAGTACCTTGGGATCTATGAGACAAGTACTTGGTTGATGGTATTCTCAACTTCGTTTGTAATACCAGTACTCGTCATTCCATTGTAGTGGTTGTATTCATAGCATTATTAGTAGCTCCTGCCTCCACGACCTTCGTAACTCTCTTCTTCGAGGCCATAGTTTTTAATCATGAGATTATAGAGGGGATTTTGGCAAGAGAGCTTAGGGGTTGTCGCAATTGGATTGATGGGGAATGGCGACTAGGAATTTAGAAAAATCAAGTAGAGTCTTGATTCCACAGGGAAGTGGGGAAAGGGATATGGGATTCAATTCCAAGAGCCCGTGGAGTATCCTTATTGTACTCTTCATGGTGATGAGAATTCCTATCCTTGCACTCCTCTTGCCCCACTCCTTCTTGCTCTATACTCTTGAGAAGAGCCTCTCCTCTCTTGCTCACGCTACCCCCCAACAGCTCCTCATGCCCCATATTCATAGTTAAATTGAAGAAGAAGGGTTGTGGCCAAGAAGAGGAGCTCTTTGTGGAGGATATCTTGGCAATCCATCAATCTAGAAGCTTTCAAGATGCAATTTGATGCTAGTTATCTAATCGTTCAGATCCAAAGAGGTTGCCAGAGATGCCATGATTGATTCTCCTGGCTCTCATATGATCTTGCTTCAATCTAAGCCTCTCGTCAAACTAAGAAGAGGGGGAGATTGTTGGAGTCTTCTACTGTGATTGAGGAGGAGAATTCAAGCTTTTGTTCATGCTTTCAACATCTCCAATTTTAGGAGGAGAGACAGAATTTATGCACCATTTTCTTGTCAAAAAAGGGGGGGCTATTCATTGTCATCTTCTTCTTTTCTTTAAAGCTTTAAGATTTAAAGCTTAAAGCTTTTAAACTTTCCCTTACTTCCTAAGTTTTAAATGCATTTAGTTAGTTGTGACTTATGGCCCATGACTTCCATTCTTTGTATGGTGACTTTTGTGAAGATGTCTACAAATCCTATCAACCCTGTCAGGTTACGAATTTTGGACTATTTTATTCGAGACTTCCTCTATTAAATGGTCTAGAATTCTCCAAATCTAATTGCGAGAAGTCTAGGAGATTGAAAAAATAAAGTTGGAATATCACATCCCCTTCCCCTTAGAGGAATTAAGATGTCCTCATCTCGAAAGAAACTGGGGATATTGGTTACATAGTGATTTTTGGTCAATTCAAGTGGCATCCTCTTCAGGGTAGTCTTTCCATTGGACAAGATATTCTCTAAGGGTTTTGCTTCTTAGAGTTTTCTCTCGCATGTCAAGTATCTTTTCTAGTTGAAGTTCGAGTACTTCTTGACTTGGCATCACAATTCGTTGGTTGTTAAGTACATGGTCTGGGTTAGGAACATATGCTTTCAATAGATTGACATGAAATGCATTATGTACTTTCAAGTTATTAGGGAGTTGTAGCTTGTAGGCATTTAGTCCTAGACACTTAAGCACCTTATATGGTCCACAATACCTGGGACTTAGCTTCTTGAATTTTCCCAAAGATAAGGAACTTTTCTTTGGACGAACTCGTATGAAAACCATGTCACCTTCTTTGAAAATGCATTCTTGTCTTCGTTAATTGGCCCTTGGTGGCTTGAATATCTTGCCTTATAGTCTTTACTTGCTGATCCATTTCTTCCAGCATTTACCTAGATGCTTCTACCCATAGGATAGGATCGGAACAATTTAGTGGTGTGAGACAACCTTGCCCATATAGTGCCTGAAATGGAGTCATTTGAATACTTTGATGGTACAATGCATTGTAGGTGAATTCAACTAAGGGTAGGTATTGGATCCACCATTTTGGCTCCCTATTACAATAAGCTCTCAGTATGTCTTCAATAACTTGGTTGACCCATTTTGTGTGACCATTGATTTGGGGATGGTAGGCAATACTGAAGCAAAGCTAGGTTCCTAGAGCTTCAAACAAACTCTTTCAAAAGTTTGATGTGAAGAGAGAATCATGGTCATTGATGAATCTTTGGGGTAACCCATGGAATCTAAAAATTTCCTTAATAAAAAGCCAAGTGATATCATAAGCCTTGTAATTGGTTTTTACAAGAATAAGGTGTGTAACTTTTGTTAGCATATCAATGATTACCATTATGGAGTTATATCCTCGTATCAGGGGTAATCCAACTATGAAGTCCATGATGATATACTCCCATTTCATTTGAGGGATGTCAAGTGGTTGGAGCTTTCCTGGCAACTTGACACGTCTGGCTTTAATTCATTGGTAGTTTAGGCATTCAGTGACATACTTGAGTACGCCACCCTTGAGTCTTTCCAATAGAACCTTCTTCTGACTGTATTAAGAGTCTTAGCATAACCAAGATGACCCAAAAATGGAGAATTGTGAGCTTCCCAGAGTATTTTCTTTTTGAGTTAATGACTTGTAGGAATGCATAGTCTTGTCTTAAAATAGGCAAGCTCTTCGTTTATGAAAAAATCTTGATACTTAGACTTGAGTTTTGGATTTGAATCCTTGACAAAAATCTCTCTTAACAATCTTTGATAGCTTGGATCCTTCACTGCCTCTTCTTTAGCCATTTCTATGAGAGGGTTACTGGGCATTGAAATCATTGTAGCAAGAGTTCTGGCCCTAGAGGATTCCTCTAGGATTAGAGCATTAAGAAATGATTCACGACTTAGGGAATCCAAAATCACTTTCATCCAAGACTTAAAGATGGCACTAGCACCAAAAACTTTCCTGAAAATCTCAAGTCCTAGAATTATTGGATAATGAGTCATCAAAATGTCAAGTTGCCAAGATCATTTGAGAGACTCGATCAAGAGATAATGATATCAAAGAGCCATCAACAAGAACATCAGAATGTATTCAACCATGGTATATCTCAAGGATAGTATCCAATGGTCATCCACTTCCACACGTGGAGTTGCAAATTGCTTCATCAACAAAGCACCCAAGTCTTCATCAACAAGCACCCAAGTCTTCATCAACAATTTTGTTCATATTCTCAATAATAATGAGACATTGTGCTTTTAATGTCCACACTCAAGATTCAATATTCAAACTGGGAACTTTAGTATACAACTTCACTCTTTGAGACAATTATATTATTTGTAGCCAATATTCAAATCTTCTATAGATCCATTTATCTTTGTAAGAATTCATTCCTAGTTGTATGGCAATGTGTTTATTGATAGCAAGAGGGAAAAAAAAGAGAAAAAAAGAAAAAAAAGGAAATTTCATAGGAAAAAGTGAGAGAAAATGAAAAAGGAAAAGGAAAAAAAACAAAGAAAAAGAAATTTGCACTTGCATGCACTATACGACACATAGGGGTCCTCAAGTTGGATCCATCCAATGACCTTAGTTGGTTGGCTAGTCTCCAACCCCTGTCAAGATTGTGGGAGAGAAGGAAGGAGTCTCGCTTGAAGCTTTCTTGCTTGCACAATGGGGGAATACACACAAGGGTGGAGGCTGAAAACAGTTTTCCTCTTCTTAGTTTTGTGTAAGCCAAAAGAACTCAAGTACAAAGAAATAGAAGAACCCTATATATGGGTCTCAAACCAAACTCAACTAACTAAGGTGGCATACTAACTGAGCCACGAACTAGAGTAGATAGGGATAGCTATCATGTAGCTATTATTCATGGGCGGTGTACCAACCGCGTCTGCAACTGACAAGTCGGTGACATAAATATACAACGGTCACCCTGGCGTATCACGAGTGGAGCTCGATATCTCAACACTCCCCCTCGAGCTCAATCCCAATTCTTGCACACCAAGCAGGTCTCTGAACTTGCGCAGCTTCTCTGCGCCCAATGCCTTCGTAAATATGTCAGCTACCTGATCCTCTGTGCTGACATAAACTAGATCAATAAGACCTAGTAAAACTCTCTCCCGCACATAGTGATAATGCACCTCAATGTGCTTTGTTCTAGCATGATAGACTGGGTTATTTGCCAAGTGTATACTACTCATGTTGTCACAATAAATGACAACTGGCCCATCTGTAGACTGATGCATATCATAAAGTAGCTTATGCAACCAAGCTACCTCACATGCAGCCATTGCTGCACCCCTGTACTCAGCCTCTGTGCTCGACAAGGCAACTGTAGGCTGTTTCTTGCTGCTCCAAGTGACTGCAGCACTCCCAAAAGAGAATACATATCCACTGGTAGATCGTCTATCAGAAATACTACCAGCCCAATCAGCATCAGTGTATCCATGCAACTGTATCTGAACCCCAGTCTCATAAAATAGTCCATACTGCAATGTGGACTTCACATACCTAAGTATGCGTCTAGCCGCATCCAAATGTGGTTTCCTTGGAGCCTGCATAAACTGACTTACCAATCCAACAGCATAGCTCAAATCTGGCCTGGTAATAGTCATATAAATCAAACTTCCTACTATGCGTCTGTACATAGTAGGGTCTTCTAGAAGCTCACCTGCATCTGTGCTCAGCTTCACATTTTGCTCCAAAGGAACTGAAATAGGCTTACAGCCTGTCATCCCATATTTGGACAGCATGTCCAATCCATACTGCCTCTGCAAGAGCTGTATCCCACTTGGTGATCTAATCACCTCAATGCCCAAGAAATAACGCAGCTCTCCCAAATCCTTCATCTCAAACTTCTGCTTCAATAGCATTTTCACATGAAGGATATCTTCATCACTGTCACCTGTCATAATCAAATCATCAACATAAATGACAAGTAGCATAATACCTTTCTCTGTTTTTCTCACATAAAGTGAGAAATCTGCCTTGGAAATCTGAAAGCCAATAGTGACAAGATACTGTCCTATCTTGTCAGACCATGCTCTAGGTGCTTGCTTCAAGCCATACAAGGCTTTCTTCAACCTGCAAACAAACTCAGGATGAACAGCATGCACATAACCTGGTGGCTGCTCCATATAGACCTCTTCTTGCAAATCACCATGCAAGAAGGCATTCTTTACATCCATCTGATGTAAAGACCATCCCTTTGATGCAGCCATAGCAATGACTGCTCTTACAGTTGCCATCCTTGCAACCGGACTAAATGTTTCTTCATAGTCAATGCCATATGTTTGTGCATACCCCTTGACTACTAATCTTGCCTTGTATCTGTTCACAGAACCATCAGCATTGTGCTTCACCTTATAAACCCACTTACAGCCAATTGCATTCTTACCTTTAGGCAAAGGTACTAACTCCCATGTAGCATTTGCTTCCAAGGCATCCATTTCTTCATCCATGGCTTTCTCCCATTTTTCTTTTCCCATGGCTTGCTCAAAAGATGTGGGTTCTGGTTCCTGTATCACTTTGACCATATATGCATAGTGAATGGCTGTAAATCCATCATATTTTAGCCTATCCACAGGATACCTAGCTCTCGTAGACCTGCGCAAAGTAGGTTCACTCCCAGGTGCTCTCAAAACATCCCTGGTCTTCCTTACTCCAGGTGTAACAATAGAAGGAATACCCAACTCATCATCAATGCTCTGTTCTGAGCCACTAGATTCACCATCCACATAAGATTGACCTGCATTCACATCAAACATGGGCTGATCAACCTTCTCTTTTCCTTTTCGTGATACCTGCATACCACTATCTGCATTGCTTTGAGAAGATTCTCCTAATCTCAATCTGCCTGTCCATGGCGAAGAATGTGAACCACTGCTAGAGGACGCTCCAGGTCCACTAATATTTTGTGACTGCTGCTGTGAATTCTGTGTAGCATTACCATTTTGTGCATCTTCATCATCAATCACATTTACTGGTTTATACCAGCTACTCATCTCATCAAAAGCAACATCTCTGCTCACTGTAAACTTACGAGTAGAAGGGTTATAGCATCTATACCCTTTTTGCTGCAGAGAGTAACCAATAAAGATGCACTTCTCAGCTTTTGGATCCAACTTGGATCTCAGCTCATCTGGCACATGTACATAGGCAATGCAACCAAAAATTTTCAAATGAGAAATATCTGGTTTCCTACCAGTATACCTCTCCTCTGGAGTCATTCCATGTATTGCTGCAGTGGGAGTCCTGTTCATTATGTAGACTGCTGTAGCAACTGCTTCAGCCCAATAAAAATCTGGCAAGTCTTTTTCATTGAGCATGGCACGAGATACCTCTCCAATATGCCTGTTTTTCCTTTCTGCAATTCCATTCTGTTGTGGGGTATAACTGCATGAATATTGCTGCTTTATGCCATGCTCCTGCAGGAACCTTGCAAACTCATTTGAGAGGTATTCTCCCCCTCCATCTGACCTTAGGCATTTTATCTGCAAGCCTGTTTCTTTTTCAACCATAGCTTTAAGAGTTTTGAAATGCCCAAAAACTTCACTTTTCTTTTTCATAAAATACACCCAAACTTTTCTGCTATAGTCATCAATAAAACTGACAAAATAATGACAGCCTCCAAGAGATGCAGCTTTAGTTGTCCACACATCAGAGTGGATTAATTCCAATGGCTTCTCACTCTCTTGAACATGTCTAGGAAATGGTTTTCTTGCCTGTTTTCCAAACTGACAGGCTTCACATACCTTATGCATTTCTGCAACCTTGAATTTCGGCAAACCTGCAACAATATTTTGGGCCTGCATTGATTTAAGTCGCTGTACATTAACATGACCAATGCGTTTATGCCAGATATCAATATCTGCAACTACACCGGTCCCATGTGCAAACATTGCTGCACTCAATTCAGACATGTCTGCATCCAACGTAAACATTCTGCCCTTCTTCTTTCCTTTTGCTATCAAGCGACCTTTATTTTTCATATCCTCAACAAAGCATCCATGAGGATTAAATCTGACCTGCAAGCCCTGTTCAACCATTTGACCAACAGAAACCAGATTCTTGGTGATATTCGGGACATGAAATACATCGGACAGGTATTTCTTTTTCCCATCCTGCATAGACAAGGGAATTTTTCCAACCTGCACAATAGGATGTGCAGTATCATCACCAGTCTCCACAAATCCTGGTTTTTCCATTTTCCTTGCATCCTCCATCCATTCTGCATGACCTGTCATGTGGTTTGATCCACCTGAGTCAACATACCATACATCATTGCTTTCTTCTGCACTTGTCACAGAATTGTTCATGTGCTGCACCATGAACAAATGCTCATTTCTATCATCACCCTGTCTGTTAGAAGATGCATAATTCCCTTGTTGCAGTTTTCCATTCATGATGTCATTCTGCTTTTTATAGCAGTCTTTAGCCATATGACCCATTTTACCACAGTAGTAGCATTCAACATTACTGTTTGCATTTTGGCCTCTTTGCCATCCACCACGACCTCTTTGGCTCCCCCTGCCTCTAGAGTTACCACGTCCTCCTCCATAGGACTGGTTTTCTTGAGTTTGCTGCATATTCTGATTTCTACCACGGCCTCCAAATCGGCCTCCTCTACCTCTGCCTCTACCTCTTCCAGCATTTGAGTAGAAGACAGCTTCTTTTGAAGTTCCTCCTGAAGAAGATGCACCACCATTTCTTTGCTCCTCAGAAATTAGAAGAGCAATCAACTCCTCAAAATCAGGAAATCTTTCACGAACTGAAATGGATGTCCGAAACTGTGCATAATCCTTTCCTAGACCATTCAAGGTCACGGAAACTAAATCATCATCTTCCACTGGCGACCCAATGGAAGCAAGTGCATCTGCAATCTTCTTCACCTTCATGTGGTAGTCGTTGATGCTCATATTTTCTCTTTGCACATTGTGCAACTCTTGCTTGAGCTGCATTTTCCTGGCTTACGTATTTGTGCTATACATTTTTGACAAAGTATCCCATGCCTCCTTTGGCGTACTTGCATCCTGAATATGCACAATCATAGAGTCTGAAATACTGATAGACAACCAATACATAACTTTCCTGGCTCTCTCATGCCATGTTTTAAATGCCTGCATTTGTTGTTGATTGGGAACATCAGGAAGAACTGGTTCTTCTTCATTTCCTGCAACAAATTCCCAATATCCTTTTCCCATAAGGAAATTCGTCATTCTAAACTTCCATGCCTGGAAGTTGTTCTTGTCAAGCTTTTCAATGACAATCTGTGAAAGAGAATCAGATGCCATTACAGAATACTGCAAGAAATTCTGTTACTGCAAAAAACACAGCTTCACCCTCACAAGGGCAAATCTGCAAAACTGGCGAAAGTGGTATTTGACCACACAGTCACTTCCTAGTGACGATTTTGCATAAACAGGAACCAAGGATGATTCTGAAACTCCCAATGTCTCTGCGCACAAGCATACGATGCAATTTCTACAGTAACTTTTCACCGACCTGTAGAACAGTGGTCGCACAGCATAAAACTGAGCCTTTTCCTGAGTGCGTGCAGAAAACTTCCGTCTGCAAAACAGGCCCCGAAATGGCCTCAAATCAAAAAAACTTCCGCAGCATATACTGCCCTCTTGCTTCACCGCGAAGGGCGTCTCAACCTGAGACAATGCACTCCTGCAATTTCCGGCTGTGCTACCTGCAGAGATCTGCTCCCAAAACAGGAAATGAAAGCAACACTGCTCCTCTTACCAGACCACCGCGAGCTTGGCTTGCTTTCTTGAGCTCCTTACCACGAACAAGGCTCTGATACCATGTCAAGATTGTGGGAGAGAAGGAAGGAGTCTCGCTTGAAGCTTTCTTGCTTGCACAATGGGGGAATACACACAAGGGTGGAGGCTGAAAACAGTTTTCCTCTTCTTAGTTTTGTGTAAGCCAAAAGAACTCAAGTACAAAGAAATAGAAGAACCCTATATATGGGTCTCAAACCAAACTCAACTAACTAAGGTGGCATACTAACTGAGCCACGAACTAGAGTAGATAGGGATAGCTATCATGTAGCTATTATTCATGGGCGGTGTACCAACCGCGTCTGCAACTGACAAGTCGGTGACATAAATATACAACGGTCACCCTGGCGTATCACGAGTGGAGCTCGATATCTCAACAACCCCCTAGCTCTTTTTCCCCATGTCTATGACATTTAATCTAAGCATATCAAGGTCAAGACATATCTAGGGAGTATTGGCTTGCCTCAATTAGGTATGTGTGCCTGAGTCACTTGTATCTTTTTCCTTTCCACTTCATTATCTCATTTCCTCAATGCTAGCCAGTCAATCAACACCAAAATCTTGATCTAGCAGAGAACCATGTGCTTCAAGAGCTACTTGGATTGGACTTCCTCCCTTTCAAATTTTCCTAGAACAACTCCTTTTCCTTCAGCAATAATAAGTATTCCCATCTTCATCAAGATCAAGATTTCTTTCTTTAATAGTCATCGTCCATTAAAGAATCATTGGAGCAATATTCTAACTATATATTAGCCTATATGCCCACACACTCATATAGTATTTGCACCATAACCTATCTATGGTTTTGGGTCCTAAAGTGTGGGACAACACTTTGGACTCACCTAGGTGCTTGACCCATCTCCCAAACCAACAATATTCTGTCATATGCACAAGGCAGAAGACTAGTACTTTCCCCTAGGAAGTGAATGCACATGAGGTTTGACTTTACGTGTATAAAAGTATGTGGAGAATCATGAAGCATCACTTCTACTTCAATGCTAAATATCCTATCTTCTATAACCTCCTATTTCTTTTCCATGACCATTCAAGCTCTATCTAATAAGATGGACCATCAATCAATTGTACTGTCATCCACAATACCATCTTCTACAGCTTATGTCAATAACAAGAATATCAATTGCCATCTACCCCATACCAACACCATCATTTATACCATATATAGCATGTCATCATCTCATTAGCTACAATTCTTCACCAGTAGCAAGTCTCACTTCTCCATCAGGACCATTACTTCTTTAGATCTACTTTATCAACCATCTTAACATTCCATATCTACATTTGATATGAGTACCATAGGACTAGCACTCATCTTGAAGGGGGGTAATCTTAATGGTATTTTGAGAAGGCCAAAGTTAAAGAAAGTCAAAGCCATCAAGTCAAAAACAGTCAAAGTGTGAGTGTTGAATATTTTTGGTGGATTATTATTTTTGGAGCGCTTCAATATATTATTTTGGGTACTTATTTTAATCCATGGATACATTATTATCATGGTTATATTATTTTTTGAGAACCCCCATACACATTGTATTTGGCACCTGTAGTTATATTTGTCACAACCACAACTATTGTCTAGGTTGCACATATGATTTGTAATCAGAATAGCATAGACTAGGTATAATTAGGCCAAGATAAAGCATGCTTCAAGGATTGACTAGCCTAGATCCCACAATGTGGGTAGGATGCACAAAAAAGGGTGCAAATCCTAATTCACAGTTTTGCAAATCCTAAAGTGCAAAAGGGACACAAACCCTAAAATGCAAATGGGTCACCACCCTAGAGAAGTAACCTAACCCAAACCCAAATTTTGGTTTATATAAGGGTGGGAAGTCTTTGTTATATTTACTCTCTTGGTGCATCCATGCCACACAGATCTAGTAGTGCAACTATTGGAGTTTTCTATTTGCTTCTTATTGCTCCATTGTTGAGAGTGAGGGAGAGAGAGCATGTGAGAGGTGTATTTGTGCAAGGTACTGAGGGAAGCTAAAGCTCTACATCTTCTTCTTACTTTTCTTCTTTTTCTTCCCATTAATGGGGTGAAAGGGTTGAGTTTGGAGTCATGTAAGATTTTGAGATTGTGAGAGAGTGAGGAATCTGGTGTGGTGGTGAAGCTCCTCATCTTCTTTCTCTCCCTCTTGTTCTTGATCTTTTTCTCTCAATGATAGTGTACTTAATGATGGATGCAAAGCAACGATGGCATTGGATTGTGTTGCTTGCTTCATGGAACCATCTTTGAGCCTTCAAGATTTTGGGCTACAACATGAGTTTTAAGTTAGTGAGTTTACTATACCTTCAAGCTAGTCTTTTATTCTTGCTTTCTTGGGATGGAGAGAAGGATGCATGGTTAGTTAGAATGGAGTATCAAGAAGACAAGATATTGTTACCAAATCAAGTTGCATCATTTGAAACAATGGAAGTCCTCCAATGTCGTGATTGTTGTGTGTTTAGCTCAATCGTTTTTCTTTGAAACTGCTAGTTGCCAAATCACCTAATTTTTTCTCAATTGTTCTATCCATTCACTCTAGCCACCATTATACACTCCACATAAAAAAACTCTCTCAATTCCATGCTAGTTGAGTGATCTCTCTACTCCTTGCACTAGCTATGCATCTCTCTCTCTATTTCTACCAACAATTGAGCAAGCTACTTTTTTGGACCCACTGAAGACTCCATTGATCAAACCACTAAATCCTCAATTATTTTCTATTAATTAACTCTAGCCACTCTTATAGTTTTGTGAATAAATCGACTCTTGGCCGTTTGACATGTGTTCCCACTGAATTACAGCAACCTCCGGGTTCAAGTGGCCAATGGAAATGAGGAAGTGAGCCCCCATGTATGCACACAAGTGTCTCTTATGCTGGCCGAAAATTACACAGCAAAGGTGGACTTAATTACCCTTGATATGGGCCTCGTGGATGTTGTTTTGGGATGTGATTGGCTTCAGCGGTTGGGAAAAATCTCTATGGACTTCTCTCAGCTGTATATGGCAGCTTGTACACTTGGAGGGAATCAAAGAAATTGCAGATTTTCAGCTTATAACAGCAAGACAAGTCAAAAAGGAATTCAAGAAACGCTCCCAAATCTTTGTCTTGCACTTGCATAAGGATAATGATGACCAACACACCTTGGGGAAGCAAAATGCAGCACTAAAAGCGCTTTTGGCTGAATATGAGGACCTATTTCAGCCCCCCACTACCCTTCCCCCTCAGAGATCGGTGGATCACCTGATTGACTTGGAGCCCCATGCCAAGCCCATCAATAAACCCCCATATCGACTCTCTGAATGTGAGAGAGAGGAAGCAGCAAAGCAAGTCAAGGAGCTCACTGAAATGGGATTCATAGAGCCTAGCTCTTCCCCTTATGCCTCTCCAGTTCTATTGGTTAAGAAAAAGAACAGATCCTTTCGGTTGTCCATTGACTACCGTGATCTCAATAAGATCACTGTCAAAAATAGATACTCCATCCCTCGAATTGATGACTTGCTTGATGAACTCAAGGGAGCACGCTACTTCACCAAGATTGATTTGCGATCCGGTTACCACCAAATCATAATGAGGGTGGGTGATGAAGTCAAAACAGCCTTTCGGACTGATCGTGGCTTGTACCATTTCCTTGTCATGCCATTTAGGCTCACTAATGCACCCGCCACATTTCAGAGCTTAATGAACAAAATATTGCAGCCATGGCTTTTCCAGTTTGTGTTGGTATTCTTTGATGATATACTCATTTACAGTAAGTCACTGCATGAGCATCTGAAACATGTCAGGCAAATTTTTGATGTACTAAGAGAGCACCGACTATTTGCCAAAGAAAGCAAGTGTGTCTTCATGCAAACAGAGGTTGAGTACTTGGGACACATTGTTAGTGAAAAAGGCATCCAAGCTAATCCTAAGAAAGTGCAATGTGTCCAGGAGTGGCCCACCCCCACTACCACTACCTCCTTGCGTGGTTTTCTTGGCCTCTCCTCTTTTTATCGAAGATTTATTCGCCATTATGCCACAATTGCAACCCCATTAACAGACAGGCTGAAAAAAGAGGCTTTCCTATGGGATGAATTGGTTGACTGCAGTTTTTAGTAGCTGAAAGACTTGCTCACTTCAGCCCCCATCCTTGTATGTCTCGACTTTTCAAAGGATTTTACCATCCAGTGTGATGCCAGTGGACACGGTATTAGTGCAGTCTTGCTGCAAGAACACGGGGTAATAGCATTTGAGAGCCGAAAATTGGATGATAAAGAGAGAGAGAGTTGCATGTCTATGATTAGGAGATGTTGGCAGTCATTCATGCTATCAAAAAGTGGCATCACTACTTGTATGGCAATAGATTTAAGGTGAAAAGTGACCACTGTGTGCTCAAATACTTCTTGACTCAGCCCAACCTCACTCCCAAACAACTTAGATGGGTGGCTACCCTACAAAACTATGACTTTGAGATTACCCACACCTGTGGCAAGGACAATGTAGTGGCTGATGCACTCTCTCGCATGTGAGCATGCAAGGTTTCATCCATCACTGAACTCCACCATGATTGGATTGAAGAACTCCAAGAGGCATACTTACTTGATGCTAAATTCAGCCCTCTTTTCCAGAAATTACAGCAAGGTGTCATGGATGACAACTCCCAATATCAGCTCCACAACGGCCTCATTTGGATCCATGGCCGTATTGTGATTCCCCATGCCTCTCCTTTCACCCAAAGGATCCTTGAAGAGATGCATTCTTCACCGATTGCTGGCCACTTAGGGGTCTTCAAAACATATGACCGAGTTTCAAAAAGCTTCCATTGGAAAGGCCTATGGCGGGATGTTAAAGACTTTGTATCTAGATGTGTGCCTTGTCAACAAAATAAAAATAGCACTCTTAAACCGGGTGGATTGTTGCAGCCCTTACCTATCCCCGAAGGAAAATGGACCCACATTACCATGGATTTCACTGGTTTACCTACAACCAAGAAGGGTTGGGATAGCATATATGTGGTAGTTGACCGACTCACTAAAGCAGCCCATTTCATCCCTACAAAATCCCAATTTACAGCATCTCAAGTTGCCACTCAGTTTATGGAGCATGTTTTTAAGTTGCATGGCTTACCCCACGTCATAGTACATGACCGGGACACCAAATTTATGAGTCAGTTTTGGCGGACAATTTTCAGCTCCACGGGGACCAATTTAGCTCCATTTACAGCCTATCATCCCCAAACGGATGGGCAGACCAAGAGAGTCAATAAGTAGCTTGAAACCTATTTGCGACATTTTTGTCATGACGTGCAGAATTCTTGGGATGTATGGCTGCACTTGGCTGAATTTTCTTACAACAACTCCACTCATTCGAGCATTTGAGTCTCTCCCTTCGAAGCATTGTATGGTTATTGGGTGCCCCTTCCTACCGTGATCTTCAATGAAAATCTCAACCCCCTTGGAAAAGAAGAGTTCGACTACATGCAAGCTTTACTTCAACAATGCAAGGTAAACCTCAAAAGGGCTCAAGAGCACATGAAGCTCCATGCTGATGCAAAAAGAAGACCCCTTAACTTTCAAGAGGGTGAATTGGTACTCCTCAAGGTCCCCAAGTCCCGTTATGCTACACTAAAGGACGGTTCTTGCAACAAGTTGGCACACCATTACTATGGGCCCTACAAAATCATTAAGAAGGTCGGGGACTTGGCTTACTGTCTCCAACTCCCTCCCACTACTAAGATCCATGATGTCTTTCATGTGAGCCAATTGAAACCTTTCATTGGCACTCCCAAAGATCATGTAGAGGAGCTACCACCCATAGATGAGGAGGGCCTTATCCAGTATATTCCTGAAGCGGTCATTGGGCAACGTGAAAAGCAACTCCGCACCCGTTCCATACATGAATACCTGATCAAATGGCAAGGCCTACCAATAGAGGAAGCCTCTTGGTGCCCAGCATCTATTTTGTTTGAATTTTCACACCTCAAGGAGGCCGTATTGGCTGGAACTTAACAATGACACCTGTTTTGGACTGTAGTCTGCATCTGGACAACCACCAATTTTGCACCAGTTTTGGTCCTAGTCCATTTTCAGGCCCATCATTCTCCATACATGGACTGAAAGTACACCTCGAGGGCTCCGTGCTAACACCTTACTTGCCCCAATTGGAGTTCCCTAGTGGAAGTTACAGCTGTTTTTCTCCAGCCATACCATTTGGGAGAGCACACTAGTAATTCCTGGACAGCCCTCTATTTTGTAACAGTTTTGGTCCTGACTTGATTGCAGCCCCGCCACACCCACATGGGCTGAAAGTACATCTCATGGGCTCTGTAAGGACACCTCAACTGTCCCATTCGGAGTTTCTCACACAAAGTTATGGCTAATTTCCTACAGCATACCCTTACAGTCCATGACTACATCCCTTGTTTTTTAGGACAAAAACTCGATGAGACGGGATGGTTTGTAATGAACGCGGATCACGGGAACATGGCATGGGAACATACCAATCACCCTAACAGTATATACGGTGTAAGAGGGTATTTTGAGGACACACAGAAATTATCAAGAAACTCTCTTTTCACCTTCTCAAGCTTCCATGGCTTCTTCTTCTTCTTCTTCCTCTTCTTCTTCCTTATTTCCCTCTTTCTCTCTCTTCTTCTTGCCTTTCTCTCTCCTCTCCCTCCTCCTGCAGTCCTTCTCTCTCTCCTTCCCCTTAGTTAGGATAGTTAGGTCTCTTTCATTACAATGAGTAGAGCTACATCTCTACTTATCAAAGTCTCTCGAGTAGACGAATTATAGCACTTGTAGGCCTTTTTGTCTTGTGCATATTCAAGAAACACTCTTTACTGCCTTGGGGTCTAATTTCCTTCTCTTTTCATCAGGCACATGAACATAAGCAATGCAACCAAACACTTTAAGGTGGCTGATGCTAGGTTTGTGCTTATACAATTTCTTATACGGAGTCAAATCATGAATTCCAATTGTAGGTGTTCGATTCAATACATAGATTGCAATAACCATTGCTTCATCCCAATATCCATTTGGCATATTCTTTTCATTGAGCATTGCCCTAGCAACTTCCATAATGACACGATTCTTTTGCTTAGCCACGCCATTCTACTAAGGTGTGTAATTACATGAATGTGAGCTGCCTTTTTATGCCATATTTGGTTAACTACATATTAAACTCTTTAGAGACATATTCTCCACCTCCATCAGACCTCAAACATGAAATGTAGCAACCAAACTCATTTTTAGCGTGTTTCTTAAAATCCTTGAATACATCAAGTACCTCATCCTTGTGTTTTAGAATGTACAACCATGTATATCGGCTGAAATAATCAATGAACGATACATAATACCTGGCTCCACCAAAAGAAGCATTATGGGATGGACCCCAAACATCCGTATGTATCAATTGCAAAGGTCAAGAACTATTTTTGACATGCCACATAAATGGAAACCTTGCCTATTTTCCAAATTGACAGGCGGAACAAACATGTCCTAAATCATTTTACTTGAACTTTGGAAAGCCAAATACAACCTACTTTTATTGCATATTTTTCAACCTCTGAATATATTACATGACCAATGTATTTGTGCCAGATTTCTACATCTCAAACTTCTCCACTATCGTGGGAAAACATGGCTACTTTCAACTCAGAAATAGACACATCAAGTGTGAACATCCTGCCATCTCTTCTACCTCTAGGAATCAATTTATAGCCATTTCTGCACTCTTCAATAAAGCAATCATCCTTGTTGAATCTTGCCTATAAATTCTATTCTACCATCTAACCAACAGACACAATAGGTTCTTAGAGATTGAAGGTACATGTAATACATCATGTAAACTCTTTTCCTTGCCATCATGCATAATCAGGGAAACCACACTTGTATGCTGAATATCATGTTGTGTCATCACCAATGCAAACATATCCATGAGATCCTGCTACTAACTCGTCAAACCATTCACCGTGCGTGGAGTCATGTGATTAGATGCCCTTGAGTCTATATACCACTTTTCATCCTTGTCTGGCTTAGGCATATTCTTAGAAACATAGCAAACAATCTATCTCCATGATTATCCTATGTACCACTAGAAGATGCATAATTTCTGTCTTTATCTCTGTTAGATTGATCATGTGACTACCATGAGCCACCTCTGCCTCTAGGTGATCTCCCCTTGCCTCGAAAGGATCCAAATATGCATTGACCTTGCACATTAGAACTCTGCCATGTATTTTGCTACTGCTGCCCATGTGCATTCTGAGTGTCCCCTCAACCTCGAAAAGATCCACAGCCTCTGCCACCTCTAGCATGTTGACTAGAGTAAACTATAGTTTCTCTTCCCTGAGAGGTACTAAAACTAATGTTCAATCCAAGTTTAACTTCCTTATGCAGTAATAGAGCAACTCATCCTAGTTAGGAGGTTCTACTCTCACAGATATCGATGTGTCAAATGCCTTATACTCCTTGCCTAATCCATTCAATGTAACTGTAATCCTATCATTCTCTGACACTTCAAAACCAATAGTAGCAAGTTGGTCTACTATGGTTTTTATCCCTGTCGTATAATCTTGGATGCTCCTGCCATTTCTAGACATATTATTAAATTGCTGTTTCACTTGTATCTTCCTTGTATGAGTAACATTGCCATAATTCTTCATGAGAATATCCCAAGCATCCTTTGGGGACTGACAACTTGTAGTTTGCATAGCCATCACATCAATAATGCATAAAGAGAACCGATGTAACACTTTGCTTGCTCTTTCCAACCACTGGCGGTGAGCTCTTCGCTGATCATGAGTTGGATTCCATTCAGGTAATTCAGGTTCTGCTTAAGCTCCCCATGCATAAATCCCAATAGCCTCAGCTAATCAATAAATTTTGCATCCTGAACTTCCACAAGGCAAAGTTTTTATCATCCAGCTTCTCTCCCACAATTTTGAGTGATATTGTCAATGCCTTGAGCATTTGCCATATCTACAATTATAGTATTCAGTGTCATATACCACTTATAAGTGCCAGACTCCCTAAAAACCACTCAATTGTTTATGAGAGTTTCAGTCCAAGAACATGTAACAGTAATTCTCAATAATAACCAGGGTATCTCAGCTCACAAACATGCCAAAAACATCCCCAAACATGTAGCAAAACATCTAGATACATTGGCATTGCATTCATTTAATATAGGTGTTTTCCAATCATTTATGGCAAACAATAGTTTGTATTTACAAGCCATAAATCATTTGCACAAACTGAAGTATTTCCAGCTCAAAACAGCCTCAAACCATCTCCAACATATACCATAACCTCTGGGGTTGAATGCATGTGCATACAAGCTTCAATAGTAGTTCAGATAGGCAATAACAATGCTAGATAAAGACTATAGACAACCAGCCCACTGCATAACCAACAATAGTGAAATCAGTCTAGATTTAGAGTATTTACAGCCCACAACATCCCATAGACATGTCCATATGCATATATGATATCTATAGAGTCAATATATCTAGATGGAGTACTCAGACAGTAGCTAATCGCTTTATGGGAACAAAAAACCATGCCAACATGAAGACAAATCCTCTTACTATCAATGACAAACAATAGCCTACTATAACCAACAGATATGCTTTAGTAACCAGTATTATATTAGCTCAAAATAGAGCAATCATTGCTCAAACCATTTCAGATATCATCCCAGAGCAATCAAGCGTCAATATTCCATTACAGAGGCTTTATTGAAGCATCAACACATCAAATACTTATTGAATGCAAAGTTTCTAGCATTCTATCTAATGTACATAGCCAATGGCTGAACTTAGGAAGCTCAACTTGATGCCAAATGAAAGCCGTGAATGCCCAGAGAGCAACCAATGCCTTTGCCAAGGTTGTCAATGTGTATAAATGTCAAGAAGCCTGAAAACACCTATTGTTCTTGTAGTAAACAACCAGTCAGTACATGTCTGTGCTAAATATCTCAAAATTTGTGAAGAATTTGAATTTTTTTTCTTTTGCAAAATTGTAGACCACCTCAAAATAGGTAGGGATCACAAACCGTTTCTCCAAAATCCATTTTTGCTATAAGATATGGCTTCTGCAAAAAATGGACTGCTGCAAGAACACACTGATTTGATGGCATGGCTATACTACTCCAAATGCTGGCCTTAATGCACACACTCTAGAGCTCTAATACAAGCTAATGAACCCCCTTTGCAGGCCTCAATAGGCTCTATCAGATGTGAACTCTAGAAACACTGATACATACCACATCAAGTGCAAGCTATGGCTATCAATGAACCTCTACAGGGTTCCTTCTCAAGCTGCAGGTCACAATCACCTTCTAGCTTCCAGATCCTTCAAGTCTGAGCTCTTTTGTACCACGAAGCCAAGCTAACTTGGCTTTGATACCATGTCAAAGTTTTAGAGGGAAAGAAAAAAAGACATGGACATTGGAAGCCCACACACAGAGTAGAGTACTCTCATGTTCTTCTCTTCATTATTCATAACTCATAGACTAAAGTCTAGTCACATACACTTAGCAATCTAGCCTACTAGCTGACTATGTCACTAACTACAGTTGAGTCTCTTACTCATTTATTGGACATACATGATAGATGACAATAGCTAAGACTATGGCCATCAAGGTAGAGTCGATGTTAGTGATCATGAGCTTGAACCTCAACAATCATATTGTTGTAGTTTGTTTTGTTGAGCTATGGCTAGAACTAAGGCTACTACAAGAAAGCAGAAGGTTGATGATCCTAGTAACACTACCGAGAAGGTCCATCAGCTCTCTAAGCCATCCAAGCCACCGAAAAAGCATGTGATTTTCACAAGGTGAAATATGTCTTAGGGAAATCGGAAAGGCAATGAAAGCTCTTGATAATGTAGTTCCAAAGTTGCCATTCCAAAGAGTGGTCATGTGATAGACATAGTCGCGATAGCTTTAGGTGGATAAGGAGTGCCCTTATTTGCATGTAGGAGGCTACAAATGACTTCTTAATGAAATTTTTCTAGGATGCATGCATCAGTGCTACCCATGCATATAAAGTGATGCTTATGGATAAGGATATGATTATCCTATGAAGATTGAGATATAGATTCTCCAAGATTTTGGAGCTAGCTGCTCTTACAGATGAGAAGACATATAATATTCTTAATGTACCACCATACATGAAGAAGAAGGGCACACGTCCTAAAGTGGAGGATGTCACTCATTAGAGAGACACAAGACGACATGAGAAGGAGGGCACACGTCCTAAAGTGGAGGATGTCACTCATTAGAGAGACACAAGACGACATGAGAAGGAGGAAAGGACTGTAGAGAAAGAAGTAGAGAAATGGAGGGAGCATAAGAGGAAGAAAGCAGAAGAAAAAGAAGAGGAGCATTTAGGACCTCTAGAGGATAAGGTTTTTGACATGCTTTTCAGCATGTTTGAATGCATATTGCTTTTTACCTAGTGACATAGCCAAGAGAAATGATTATTTTTTTGAACTCGGAATGGGTGTAGATCCTAAAGGATAAGAGGAGAGAAGTAAATGAATCCATCCTTCTTGTTGTATTAAGGTATAACATATCTAAATTTGTTTATTCATAAGAATGATATTTTTCTATCAAGATCTTTTTTTCCATATACTCACTATTTTACTACTTTTAGCTCCATATCCTATCATGGTTGATAGTGAATTGTAAAATTTATCATAAAAGAAAACCACATCCTTAGCCAATAATTCATTTGAGGTTACTTTTTGTACAATTTCTCGCTAATAGAGCCATGAAATGCATGAAAGATTCCATTATGCTTTCGATAGGTTGCCAATATTTGAGGTTTGATGGATATATAGTTGCCAATCTTTGAGGTTTGATGGATATATATTTGCAAACATGGAGAAACTTCAATGAATTCCTAGAACATAAAACCTAGTTTGAAGCCTATTGAAATACATTAAACTTATAGTTTGGTCTATGGTATGGCATGTCAATGGGCCAATTATGTAAGCACAGTTCTAAGTGCATATATGCATGTTGTATAAGCACCTAGTTGAAATTTGAGCCATGAAATGCATGAAAGATTCCATTACGCTTTCGATAGGTTGCCAATCTTTGAGGTTTGATGGATACATATTTGCAAACATAGAGAAACTTCAATGAATTCCTAGAACATAAAACCTAGTTTGAAACCTATTGAAATACATAAAACTTATAGTTTGGTCTATGGTATGGCATGTTAATGGGCCAATTATGTAAGCATAGTTCTAAGTGCATATATGCATGTTGTATAAGCACCTAGTTGGATTTTTCCCCTAATTCTTCAAACTTGAAATTCTTGATTTGCCCCTTATAAGTGTCAAATGAAATCATTTCCACAGCTTTTCCTCTTCTTTATTTGCAACATGACCTAAGAACCAACAAAGATGGTAGTAGGAATCTACATATTGTTGTTAAGATCAAATTTGTATATGTTGTCATTACTTTAATAAAAAAGAAAGGACGTTGAGAACATGAAGGTTTCATTGAAATAGAAGATACAACAGAAGAAGATATTGAGTGAAAAGAGAGAATAGCAAAACCTATGCAAAAATGAAGGGAGGGCATACACTTTGTTGAGTTGTTTTAGATTTTCAAGAAAAAGAGAGGGATACTACAATGGAGGGAAGATGCTTGGATGTATTATTTAAGAATTTCGAGAACATAACTAGGAGACTACAAGGTTATGCAAGATTGATAAGAAATGTCTCCATCTAGTACCTTTGATTGTACCAATATCTATTGTAATTTTGCTTCCATGAATTTGTGTTCAAAAAATACATAAAAATACTTTATTTAAAGAATCTTTAAATATGAGATAAAAGACTTCAAAATTGGAAAATCCCAAATTTATTGTAATGGTGACTCTCTCCTTATTGGTTAAGAGGCTTTCTCTTTCTAAAATTAAAAGGCCCAAACTTGAGTCCAAATCTCCACTAATGTAAGGTACCATTTGGTAAAAGGTAATCCTTTGAGTTAGCCTTGCTCTATCTTAAAGTCAATCATTCTTACCAATGGATTAATAATGGCATCAAAGAGGAGGGATGCTAAAGGACACCCTTGCCTCACTAACCTTTTGAGATGAAAGAAATGAGAAATCAAACTGTTGACGTTAACCACTATTGTGGCATTAATCATCTTGCAAAAGGGAGTACCAAACTCCATCCATTCAATTGTGGCAATTATAAAATCCTACCTTATTCTATCATAGGCTTTATTTATATCCATGTTGATTTGGACACATTAGGCATCTCTCTCTAGTGCTATATCAATTGTGCAATCTAGATTGAGGATAGCATCATGATATGATTTCCATGTAGAAATCCTTACTAGTTCCTATGAAGAACCTTAGGTAGCAAATACTTGATCCTCAGTGCAATGGCCTTGGCTATTATTGTATAGCACATGTTCAACATTGTTAAAGGCTACCATTGATGATGAATAGTGTCAATTGATTTTGGTATCAACTAAATCATTCCATGATTAATAGATTCATGCATAACCCTACCTTTCTAAATGGTTAGCATACTCACAAACATCTTTGTTGCACATCTCTTGTAATGTTTGGTAGAACTCAACCGGTAGGTCATTCAAGCTATGGACTTACCAACCTTCATGTTCTATACAAGATAACTCATCTTTAGAAGAAGGCCTAGCTATCAAAGAGGGAATGTCCTCATGAATCCTTATAATGCATGGTGTTAGGAATCTATATAATGCTTCCATATACCCTTCTAGTGTTTGAGTAACTTGGCCAACAATAATCGATAGATGCTTAACAAAGGCTTTCGAGATGGAAAAGCTGTATGGTTTAGTGTTCTCTCAATCAAATCCGCCTTTGATTGCACATTAAGACCATCAATTTGGTATCTTTCTTTAGCTTTAATGTAATTGTCAACCTCTTGTATGAGCCAATAAGAATAGAATCGTTAGGTTAAAGAGCAACACACCAAATAAAGACGCACAATAGTAAATGATCGCATCCAAGGAAGCCCTACTAGCTTGAGCTCTACCTCAACCATATTGCTCAGAGTAGGAGATTGTAACATTGACATAATTTTCTATTCTTTTGAAAGGATCAGTGTATAGGCTTCTAGTCTACTAGTTTTCGATCCACTTTAGATGACCGTATTAAAGGATACGTTTAGCTTAAATGGCGACATGCCATGATTAACAGGTTGATTTCTAACTACTTTACATGTTATTTCCAAAGAGACATGGTTAGAGATACAAATCTTCGAGAGTACTTGGACCTTTGAACTTAGAGCCAGTTTGCCACAAACTTTGATGTGATAGGCACAATCCAATTAGGTTGCTCAGCAATTAACATCCCTTTAATGATTATGCTAGGTATATGCCCTTTAATTACCATATCCTGAAATGTGGCACATGTTGACCAAATTATGAGACATTCAAAGGGAATCCCATGTACTTATTTCCTCAGTGGACATGGTGTACAAAGCGTGGGACCCATTCCCATCACTTAGTGCCATGTTGAAATCCTCAACTAGCAACATGGGACATTGTGACATTAGCCCCTTGATTTATTTCCATTGATAGGGTCTTTTGCTTGCATTATTTGGTGCATACATTGATACAAGCTGCACCTCCTCCTTCTCTTCCATGATGGCACCAATAAGAAAACAACCTCCATCATCCTTCATGAAACATCTAGGTCTTCGTAAATCCTTAACTAGCATAAGAGTCCCTCCTTTTCCTATTCTACATGTAGAGATGCACATGTATTCCTAAAATTCATCCTTCTTCCCATCTCCACTCTAGGATTTTGATTTCTTGTAACATAGTACATTAGGCCCTCTTCTCTTAACAAGCCTCTTACATTCACTCTTCCTCAAGTCTAAGCATGCACCTAAGATATTCCACGCGATAAGGGCGGACTTTATAGCGATGTACATAGTACAAGTCGTTGCCATCGTCGATCTCCATTCAAAAAACTTATGATGTTGAATAGTGTAGTAAAAAACAAGGGAAAGGGCTCCTTATCTCTTGGGCGAGCAGGCCCC
This sequence comes from Lygodium microphyllum, assembly GCF_053477565.2. Classification (NCBI taxonomy): domain Eukaryota; kingdom Viridiplantae; phylum Streptophyta; class Polypodiopsida; order Schizaeales; family Lygodiaceae; genus Lygodium; species Lygodium microphyllum. The sequence continues at coordinate 119,536,329 of NC_141145.1, forward strand.
TGCCCTTGAGTGCACCTAGCTAGGTATGTGGTGCCTCTCGAGTAGAAGCTCTTGAGTCGTGACGTTCAACATTGAAGAAAAACCCAAGGGAATTTGGAAAAGAGCGGGCTATTGGGCAGGCTGTGCAGCTGGTTCACAACAGGACGCATTCACACGTGACGATAGGCAGAACCGGTTCCGAGTTTCTTCTTCACCCGTGAACTCCTTTTAACCACAAAGGCGTCCCTGTTCTTCTTGCTTGTCTGCTTCCTCACATCACCCTCTCTTTCTGCTGTTGCTGCCTCTCTCTCTCTCTCTCTCTCTCTCTCTCTCTCTCAGCTCTGCTTCTCTGCTTTCCTCGTCATTTGGCCTTATAGGCGTGTCAGCAACCTGGTATGCGTCTCTTCCTCTTCCGCCCTCCTGTCGTTTAGTTTTTGTACATTAATTAAGGTTCAAGGTCTTCATTTGCACTGAGAGAGAGAAAGAGAGAGAGAGAGAGAGATCCCCCCGACCTTTCCATTCTTACTCCTGCAACTAGCTGTATTCTCTGAGCTGTTCCTATCTTTTAAGCTTTCATGCCCTAGCATCTTATTGATGCCCTAGATGGATACTATCACGTATGGCATGCTGTCGCTTTTATCAACGTTTTCTAGCGGATCTCTTTGTCTTTGGTATTTGCATGTCTGATCTGAATTCGCAGGTGGATCTTGCACCTGGCCGTATCCTATTAGTTTTGACTCACATTGATGCCACATTTGACAGCGTTCATAAGACATGGGACGTGGTGTCAGCAGCGGCGGTGGCCAGAGCTCTCTGGGCTACCTATTCGGATCTGATGAGCCACCAAAGGCTGACGCCGCAGTGGTGGTTCCCAAAACAGCTGTCCCAGCAGCAAATGAGATCTCTCCGCCAGTGAACCAAGCCCCTGCTGGCCTGACCAGAAGTGCCGTATCTCCGGTCAGTGGTGAGATTGGAGTGAATCCAGACATTGCAGCAGGTAAGCTTGGAAGCAACCCTAACAATTACCATCGTGCCGATGGTCAAAACACAGGGAACTTTATCACGGTGAGTGTCATCATTTATGCTGTTGATTCTGAGCAATTGTGATGAAATAGCTAATCCTACAATGGCTCCCTTGTATGTTTGTATGTCAAAGAACATTTTTTCTTTGTAGCTGCTGTACAAATGCTTTTGAAAGCCTACTCTGTTGCCCTGGTACTATCTGTTTTGAGCTTTCTAGTATATGGTATCAGTATTTCATGATCCCTGATTTGGCATTTGTTGAGATGTCTTTGGTCGATGGTTGGGTTATCCCCACATGCAATTGTGGATATTAGTTAGTGTTGTCTGTGTGATGGCTATTAGTAATCTGTTACTAAGCTCTGTACACACGGTTGCAGGATCGTCCATCTACAAAAGTTCACTCTGCCCCTGGTGGTGGGTCATCCCTCGGCTATCTTTTTGGTGGAGGCAACTGAATGTGCTAAGGTTGTTTGACATGTTTTGCCATATGTTGTGATGGAATTTCTCAGACCGAGGAACAGATCCACCAGTTTATGTGCACAGGGTGCATAGGTGTTTGGACACTTGATTGCTTCCTAGTGGGTGAGATCTGTATCATCACACAAATTGATTGATTTTTTGTTGCTATACAATTTCCTCAAGGGTCTCAACTGGACATCTTTCTATTTATTTGATGCTTGTAAATGCTAATGTGCTTCCTTGTTGAATCTTTGCACATGATATTTTTAAGGGTGATCTGAGTGGTTCGAGTTCGGTAGAGCAATGATCTAATGCAGAACATACTATATTGTGAGGTGGTTTTGAAATGTAAAACACTATGGATCAACATTCTTAAGGCGCTTTACTGTATATGATGTGATGGATTTGTCTATGCCAATGTGCATGTGACATTGCAAGTCTTCACGCTCCATGACATTTTGTTATGGCAAAATTTTTCATTCGGCAATTTGAGTAGTTGCACTTGATTGAGCTATGATAAAGCACACCAGATATTATGCTAGTTGTTAGAGTGAATCAGAATTTTCATGCAATTGGATTCTTACACAGGCTTCTGTATATCCAAATCCTAAATTGAAGCTCCTGTAAACGTAAGGTTTGATCTTTGCTCTGGTAAGACAGTGTATACAGTTGAGAAGTTCACACAGAATAATGGTACTGCACTTCTAGGCAGGTGGTACTGTGACAGTTTGGTAAATAGTGTTCTGTTTAGATGATTGCTTAAATTTTGGCATTCTTGATCTGAATGTGTACAAACAGTTGGATTGGGAATGCAGGTTTTCTTTGCCCTAGTTACTTGTATATGTAACAGCAGGATCTAGCCGAGTCCAAACAACTTAGGATGGTGAAATGCAGAAAGGTCTTGATCTGATGAGGCAAATCTACTGGGCAAGTCAATGGACAGTTCAGTGATGATTGTGGGTGAGAAGGAGAGGAATAAAATCTGGTGTGAAGAGAGGAATCACCCAAAGAATAATGCCTCTAGAAACCTAAGCTGCCTACATTTACTAGCTGTACACCATGGTTTCTCACAATATTAGAAGCCAGGGAATGGAGATGAAGGCTTGGATTTGAGGGTTAAAAGAAAAGGGGCTGGAGGATAATGTGCCTTTTTGAAGAAGGTTTAATTTTCATAACAAGATCTCAATAGTGTATGACACAAAGCAATTGTCTAAATTGTCACCAAAATGGACTTGAGAGCTAAAGGATATGGAATTGAAAGTTTGACAATAGAACTCCTTGTATTAGATCAAAGTACTAAGGGCTTATCAGTGCCACAACAAAAAATTTGAAGATGGAAGCAATAAAGCAAGATTTGGAAAGGAAATGGTTTAAATTAAAAATCACAGTGGAATGATAAGGACAGACTTGCAAATGGAAGTTTAAAAAACAAATTAAGGAAGCCAATAAAAGGGGAGGCACACATTAAATACGGATTGGCACATTAGATGGCCTTGTAAAAAATATCTATAACAAAGTAACATTATGTGCATGAAGATAGGTCTTGATTAATGATTATAAACTATATATTGCATATTACTATGGGGCAGTGGCTATTTTAGCAAAGTTGCAATCCTAGCAAGATCGCTATTATCTAATGTCCTAACCATACACAGTATCAAAATCATCTAGTTTTCTTCTTGATTCTATCCCAATGTCTTCTCTTACCCCCTTATATGCAAGCCAAATTTTGGACTTGTAAATTTTGTGGAGCATAAGAACCTTGAGGGTGTGAAGACAAGTGAACCTAATTTTACTTCCTCTTCCTATTTGAAAATACATTTCCAAGTTTGCCCTCTTTAAAGTGGAGGCCTTGATCGAGGGAAAGAAACTTCACTTGACTCCCTTAGTTGCTCTAGCATCCATTCCATAACACATGTTCCATTGCTTTTACTTCATGTTGGCGTCTACCATCAATTAGCCTTCTTTGATTCAACTTGTTGGTAGAGTAGAGCCCTTGTGATGACTTTGTAGGGTAGTTTAATGGCCCTAACCCTAAAATGTCGTCGAGTTTTTTAGAAACACCTTAATCCCATGTTTTTTTGTTCTATCCTTAAAATAACTCTCGATTGTTGGAGTGTGGAGGCAATCCACAAATTTCGTTATCCTTAACATTAGGGGGGCAAGTCTCTTTGTTTTGATCTAGGGGCCCTCCCTACCACACTATTGATTTCTCTAGCCACATATATCCATGTTGGATTGGAGGACCTATAAAGACTATAGGCAAATCCTTTTTTGCCTAGGCCATGTGCTAGAGGGGGTTGGAAGGTGTATGACCAAAAGGCCATCTACTAGAGATAGCCTTGGGCATGTGAAGTTAAGAGGGCTCTTTGACAATACCTTCCTCTATGAAGATAACAAATTTGAGACAAAATTGGAGCATATAACTCAAAAATAGCTTGAGATAAAAGGACTTCATAACTTTTGAGACCTCATTTGTAGCAAAATTCCTATTGGTAAGTAAAATCTGAAGTAGTGTTTTGCTCCTAATAAATTTTGGATAGCTTTGTTCCATTGCATTTGCTTTCATCTTAGTATTAATTACTTGCAAAAACCCCTCTTCAAGGTAATTTGTGAAGTGCTCCGTGCCAATAGGTGCTAGAAACCTTGATTTGCCAAATTTGCCTCCTAAGAAATTGTTGAAGAGTGAATCATAGTCCTTTTGTAGTTTCTAACTTTGATGTATCGAAGGAAGGTAAAATCTTTAAGTTGGAAATACTAAAACTTTAAGAATTTTTAGTTTAAAGTTACAAGCTATTGACTTCTATTAACTTATCCAACATCCAACTAGCTTTACTTGAGCTACTAGCCTATGGTCCCATGGGTGGGGAACCCATGGTGCTTGAAGATGAATCTTTTGTTAGCTACTATCCCAATCTGGTTAAGATCTTACAAGTAGACCTTAGTGCATCAAACAAGACTTTTGGAATTTGATATTGACACTTGCTAATTTTCCATAGATCTTGAGTATTTGCATAGCATTTTCTAAATGTTTTGTTTACTTACAACATCATGAGGACATTAGCAAACACTTGGTAGTGAGTTGCTTCCCTCTATATTGGGTGCTCTTTAGCTTACCTTCTTGTGTTATATCCTTCATCAATGAGATAAGTCGATGAGTAGCTAAAGCAAATAAATAGCTAAGGGCTTAAGGGACATCCTTGCATAACCTCTCTAAGCACATTCAAGGGCTTGAGCAGGGAGTCATTCATTGTGGTGAAGCCTTGAGCATTTATTGTATGAAGCCACGGAATGTTGTAGTTTGATCGACAACCCTCATCTTGGTCCCTTCTCAAATAATCCCAAATAACATGATTCTCTACATGAATTTGTAAGATGATTGATTATTAAATAGAAGTTGATATCTATTCAGATGCCATGATCACATTTACATTGTTTAGAATGTTCCTCCATTTTAGAAAAGCATATCGATGTGGATTAATGCATTTTTGCATTAGTGGTGCCAATCTTCTTGCCAAAGCTTTGGTGAAAATCTTATACAGCACAAGCTTTGGTGAAAATCTTATACAGCACCTCATTACGAAGATTGGCCTCCATTGGTTCAATTAAGTACAATACTCTTGCTTCATAATAAGGGAAATGATGCTTCTAGTCCAAGAACCTAGAAGCATGCCCTTGGTCCAATTGTTATTGATAGGGGAATGATCAGATAGGATACAATTGTAGTCCACCTCCATGATAATCAATAGAGGAAGCCAATATGCATTATGAGTGCTATACCACCATTGGTCTAGTCTTGCCTCTAGTAGCTTGGCTAACTCATAGAGCTAAAGGCCATTAGACCAACACTAAATTGCAAATAATGTTTTGAATCTACTAGCTCTAGTTTGTTTTCCAGAATTGCCAAGTGTCTAGCTTGTCTCCGTTTGTCCTAGCGGCTTGCATGGAGGCATTAGCCTCAATAAGGATCATGTTGAAGTTTATGCTTATGAGGCATTTATTTAGATCCATCTATTTTAGACTC